>NC_025999.2:111052-228552 GCF_000442705.2 Elaeis guineensis
CACATCTTTCTCTTTTGGGCATGGACTTATAATGACAGGGGATAACTCCTTCAGACAACGAAAACAACGCCTAATATGGGTGAAATTGAAAGTCCGATTATTTTTAGATCGGACGGGGGGAGAGGCCCTACGCACCCATATGCGCCCCCACAGCCATGTTAGGGACAGGAGGAGAACCTCGCCCTAACATGAGCAAGGTCGAAGGCCCGGTTATTTTTAGATCGGATGGGGGAGAGGCCCTACAGCGCCCATATGCGCCCCCACAGCCATGTTAGGGACAGGAGGAGAACCTCGTCCTACATGAGCAAGGTCGAAGGCCCGGTTATTTTTAGATCGGATGGGGGGAGAGGCCCTACAGCACCCATATGCGCCCCCACAGTCATGTTAGGGACAGGAGGAGAACCTCGTCCTAACATGAGCAAGGTCGAAGGCCCGGTTATTTTTAGACGGATGGGGGGAGAGGCCCTACAGCACCCATATGCGCCCCCACAGCCATGTTAGGGACAGAAGGAGAACCTCGCCCTAACATGAGCAAGGTCGAAGGCCCGATTATTTTTAGATCGGATGGGGGGAGAGGCCCTACAATGCCCATATGCGCCCCCACAGCCTTGTTAGAGATAGGAGGAGAACCTCGCCCTAACATGAGCAAAGTCGAAGGCCGGGTTACTCTGAGATCGGATGGGGGGAGAGGCCCTGCAACGTCCATATGTGCCCCCACAGCCCTATTAGGAGCAGGGGAAGAACCTCGTCCTAATCTGAACTGAGATTGACTGCATCAGAAATAGGGGAAGAACGTCGTCCTGACACCAACCAAGATCCGGCCATTCGAGACCTGATAAGAAAGAAGAGAACCTTCTCGACGGCCCTCCTACGCTACCGCGACCCCATAAAAAACCAGGAGGAACCCTTGCTTAAAAGGAAGAGGGAGATGTGAAGGAAAAGTGGCGGACTACACCAGCAAAAAAATGAAGGCCAAACTATATCAAAGACACAAAGGACCTCGTTTTCGTGAAGTAGGAGAAAGAGAAAGAGAGATCTACGGTCACGAATGAAAAGGTGAATCAACACGGCAATGCCTAAGAACCTTCAAACAAGGTCGACGTCGAACAAATCAAAAAACTCAAGAAATTTGGTAATGACGATCTGATACAAAGATGAACAAGGAACCTTCGGACAACCTCGACACCGCACGGGATAAAAAATGAAAGAAGTCCGACGGACGACAATCCAACACGACGTGCGGGCAAGGTAACAAAGATCTTCCTTTCATTTCGTTAGCAAAGTGTGCGTTACAGAGCCCAAAAGGCTAAAAAAAAAAATAATAACAAACAAACGGCAAAAGAAGACACATAGAAGGACGAAAGGCAAAAAGAGTCCTAAGGGAGCCTGGCTTCCTCCGACTTCGAACTTCCGACTTCGACCCTCATCAGGGAGTGCCTTAAGCTCTCGACTTCTTCTTCCAATTCTTTCTCCCTCATTAGCATCTCCATATACCTCCGATGAAGCCGTTGGCTTTCGTTCTCCGCCTCTCGATGCCTCTTTCTCAAGACCTCAGATTCTGCCTCCGCGTCCTTGACTGCCTGCTGCTCGTATACCAGCTGGATCTTCAACTGCTGCAGTTCAGTTTCCCCTCCCCAAGAGCGATAGATAGCTCTTCTACGATTCTTCTCAGGGATTGGAGTTCGTCGAGATTCCGAACAGGAACAAACGGAGCTCCTTCAGATAACTGCCTTTGAAGGCGGGCAACCTCGTCGGTCGCCATCCTGAGCTTTCTCCTGTAGTCATCCACCTGCTTGCACCAGCCGGCCCGGTACGCGTTATAACTCGCCTCGGCATCCTGGAGATGTTGCTGAAGGTCGGAGAACTTCGACCATTCTCGGTCGCAGTCGGCCCGAGTCGAAAGCCAGGACGAGCTTCCTTCCAACTGGCTGATCCTCTCCTGTGCAGCCGACAGCTCCGCTCTGAGAGAGCTGATTTTGGAAGCTTGAGCCCAAGATCGGTCGCTGGCGCACTTCTTATGTTCCTCGAGCTCCTTCTCGAAGTTTACTTTCCTCCGACTGTACTCCATGATCTCCTTCACGTGGAGATTCTGAAAGTAGGTGGCCTCCGCGGTGGCCTCAGAGTGGCTTTCCCTCAACCTGCGAAGTTCGCCCTCCATCTCCTTCGACTTTTTTGTTAAATGACGACGAACTTTCTTCCTCAGATGTTGGATCGTGGACTTCAATGGAACTCCCTATGGCAAGGAAAGCGCTTCGGCAGGATACTGACATCGGGAGACAAAAGCGTCAAGACGCATCTCATTACAGAAAGAAAAGAAAAAAGAATGGAGAAGCCCTCCATAAGGAGAAATCCAATTTTATTGATTGAATGTCTCTTAAAGACAAAAGGAAAAAAAAAATTGTAGTAAAAAAAAATACAAAGTCAGAGGTCTCAGACCTCTGAAGCAGGAGTTGGGGAGCTCGGTGTTCTTGGAAGGGGGGCTGCAGTGGCAGCGGCAGTAGGAGAGGGCCCGGCTTCATCTTCAGACGCCTCGTTCAAGAAGCTGAGGTCGAGCTCGAGAAATTTCTTGAACATCTTCTCTTGGCAGAGCTCAAACCCTTTGATGAACGCGTCTTGGCCGAACTTGATGTTCAGGTCCCTCATCTCCGCAGAGGCCTTGAACTCCTCCACCGCTTGGACCCTGGCCTCCGAGACCAGAACCGAAATCTGCTCCATCAAATTGGCTACCTCGGCCTCCGCCTTCCTCACCATCTCCTCCAAAGCCTGCTTTTCTTTCTCAAGGGCCTCTCGGAGGTTGGCTACCCCAGCAGCCTTTTCCTTGAGGTGGGTGGCCTCGGCCCGGCGGCCCTCCTCCACCTGGATAGCATCCCTCCTCACCCGGTTCGTCACCTCAATGTTGGCAAGGAGCTGGTGCCCGATCTGCAAGGGCGGCCAGGAGGTCAGAATGAAAGTTGAGGAATTAATTAAACGAAGGAGCGAGGAGAAGGAGGAAAGTGAACCTGTTTACCTCGAGAAAGGATCCTAGAGAGTCCCAAACCCGCTGTTCGGGATCGGCGCGAACGATCCTCTGGACGACTTCGGGCAGGACGCAGCCGTTGACCAGTCGCTTTATCAGGTCCCTGTCATTAAAAGAATTCTCCACCGGCTCTTCTTCAGAACCGTAGGATTCTTCGATGGCGGCTCGGTGGCCGCTCACCCTGCGGGCCACCGTCTTCCTTCTCCTCTCCCTCTCAACCCCTGGCACCTCCTCGAAGCGGGCCCTCGAGGCAGGAACCTCAGCGGGAGAACTCCTTGAAGAGGCCCGAGGAGCCGGAGGCTCAGCGTCTGAAGGAACCTCGACCGCGAGAGCCGCTTGGGCAGGCATGGCCGAGCTCGTTTCCTCCGTTCTGGCCTTCTTTGCCGACCTGGAGGCCGCGGTGCCTTTTCTTTTGTGAACCTTGAGGCCCCTAGCAAGCATCCGTGCTGCTTCGGCGTCCATTTCTAAAAAAAAAATGGAGAGAAAAAGAAGAGAGAGAAAAAGAGATCAGTAATGGAGTGAAAAAGGAAGAGGTGACGCGCAAAAAAAAAAAAGAAAAGAGAAAAGGGGAGAGAAGAAGAAGAGAAGGAGGAAAGAAGAAGAAAAGAAAGATGGATTACTAACAGGATCCAGGGGGCTCAAGCCGATGTTGAACAAAAACTGCTCCTTCAGAAGATTGGGAAGGGAAGGAGTTGGATAACTAAGAAGCTTCCGGGCGGCCTGAAGGTCGTCCTCCCCCAGGCTAGGAGCCCGACGGACGGAGGCCCTCAGGGAGCCCCAAGGGGGCAGTCCCAACTTCAAGGTCGGACATTGAACGTAGAGGTACTTTCCCTTCCAATTATGGATTGAAGAGGGAGCACCTTTCAGCAACCCCTTCTTGCCGAACTGAGGAGAGAAGTACCACCAGTCCTTTGTCGAGGGGTGGCGTTTGAAGGTGTAAAAATATCTAAACAAAGAAAAAGATGGCTGAACTTCGACTACGTGGCAAAGGGAGAGGAACCCTATCAGAAACCTAAAGAAATTCGACGCGACTGAAGCTAAAGAAATGTCTAAAAAATGAAAAAGAACAACAACGAAGGGCGGAAGCGGAAGCCAGAGTCCAATACGGAAGGCCTCCTAGTACAGGCAGAAACGGTCAGGGGGGGTGCTAGCCCGGTCGGCGGGATCAGGAAGCTCCAGATTGTACTCTGGAGGAACTCCATATGGAATATTTATCAGTAAAAGTTCATCCGGAGTCAGAGAACACGGAATGGCGTCCGGCGCAAAAATCGGGCGAGGCCCAGCCCTAGATGTGGGTTCGTCTACAGTATGAGGGTTCTGGGGGACTGGGACGGACGAGCTCCTGAAACTGCTAGAGGCGAAGGTGTCAGAAGATATTTAAAACAAGAACCCTAAAAATCACAGAGGAATCAGGCGAAATAAGAGACGAAAGGTTTGCGGGGGACCAAACCAGAGGAATGCGGCAGAAGAAAAATGGAGAAGGGGCACCTAGATGGCAAGAAAAGGAACGAAAGTTTTGGGACTAACCTAAGTCGCTCCGAAGGATGCAGAGGTGCAAGGACAAAGATGACTCGAAGAACGTCTAGGGCCAAAGTAGACGCCAAGGAAGGTCAGAGCTCTCGGAGAGAAGGCAGACACCGACAAAACTTTCAGGCGGAATGAGACTCTTGGAGGCGGAAAGGCGGGTTTAAATAGACTCTGGGATCCGGCGCTATAATGATCGCGGATCTCCCCAGGCCGACCCATGCTCGCCACGTGTCCCACTCGCCACAGCAGGTGGCTAAAAGTGGCTGACAGCTGACAAAGCCATTACTGCACCGTACCTGGGACAACGCTCCAGCGGGAATTTTGAAAGGACTCTTTGGATCATCTCGATTTGAAAAGACTCCAGCACGCGCGCATTAAATTCTAGGATTTTCGAGGATGATCGTGCGCAGGATTCAAGGGGGCAACTTCGGCTGTGAAAATTTTTTTGTACTTCATTCGAAACTCGAACTTGAAAGTAGGGAGACTGGTGTTGGGTATAAAATACCTTCCAGCCGAAGTTCGTGTCAGGAGTGACCCTCCAGGGATTCTACCGACATCCGACCTTCGGCGACATCTTTTCGAGCCTCTCCGACGGTCGAGCCTCCGCAACCTTCCCAAGTTCTGCCGATGGATAAACTCCCACCAGTGTCGATCGAATTCTCCACGACGGACGGACTCCACCCAAGTTTTCACGATGGTCGACCACCTTCTAGACTTCATCCGGACTCCTACGGGAGCCAGACTTCGTCCCCGAACTTCAGCTGCAGGTAGACTTCATCCGATCTCCTATGGGAGCCGAGCTTCTTCCCCGAACTCCGGCTGCAGGTAGACTTCATCCGGACTCCTACGGGAGCCAGACTTCATCCCCAAACTCCGACTGCAGGTAGATTTCGTCCGGACTCCTACGGGAGCCGAACTTCGTCTCTGAACTCCGACTGCAGGTAGACTTCATCCGTACTCCTACGGGAGCCAAACTTCATCCCCGAACTCCGACTGTCGGTAGACTTCATCCGGTCTCCTACGGGAGCCGGGTTTCTTCCCCGAACTCTGGCTGCAGGTAGACTTCATCCGGTCTCCTACGGGAGCCGGGCTTCTTCTCCGAACTCCGACTGCAGGTAGACTTCATCCGGTCTCCTACGGGAGTCGGGCTTCTTCTCCAAACTCCGACCGCAGGTAGACTTCATCCGGTCTCCTATGGGAGCCGGACTTCTTCCCCGAACTCCGGCTGCAGGTAGACTTCATCCGGACACCTACAGGAGCTGGACTTCATCTCCGAACTCCGACTGCAGGTAGACTTCATCCGGACTCCTACGGGAGTAGGACTTCATCCCCGAACCCCGACTGCAGGCAGACTTCGTCCGAACTCCTACAAGAGCCGGACTCCGAGCTCCTGCTACAAGCGGTCTACTTTAAATTTCCACTACGAGCGATCCGCACCGGATTCTCGCGGTAAGCCTCCACCCGAGCTTCCATCGTGGATGAATTCTGGCCAGATTTCTATTACAGCAGGCTTCGGTCGAGCTCCCTCGACAAATGATCCCCATCCGGGCTTCTACGGAGATCGGACTCCGACCGAACTCCTGTAGCGGACAGATCCCGGACGAACTCCTACGACACACAGACTCCAGTAGTCGGACCCCTCCAGCGGATGAACCTCTCCAGCACCATCTGACACCCACTGACCGGTCGACCCTCTGCGAATTCTGCGTAAAACTAAACTTCGTCTGTGGAAAGCCTCTGACCGAGCTCCTACAGCAAATGGCCCTCGCCTGTAGTATTAACGCCCAAGGCACCCAACGGTAGAAAGCTCGCCAGCAACATCCGAGCTCCTCTCAGATGGATAGCTACCTCTCTCCGTGAGACACTTCAATCGAGCTTCGGTCGACAGTCCTGGACTCCCTGACAGGCCACAGTAATGGTCACAACTCTGCTCCACCTCCTGCACGGATTCTGCGCGGCTCCACCACTCCCCGCAACAGGCTCCACGCGGCAGGCCACAGTAATGGCCACGATTCTGCTCCACTTTCTGTGACGGATTCTGCGCGGCTCCACCACTCTCTGGCAAGTCACGACAACGGACACTGCTTCACTCCCCGCAACAGGCTCCACGTGACAGCCCACGGTGATAGCCACGACTCCACTCCATCACTCTCCGTAACAAACTCCTCCTGGCCTGGAACGGCCCACTACCAGGTAGTTACAGACGTCGCTATCAGTCTGTTGCACCCTCCGCCTATAAAAAGGGAATCCCAGATACGTTATTCTCTGAGCTCTAATTTCTATCTCAAAATTCTGCTAAAATTTTCGTTCGAGCACTCCATTCTTGTTGAGGCAGAGAACTGACTTGAGCGTCGAAGGGTCTTGCCGGAGCACCCCCAACTCCGGTTTAGACTTTCTTTGCAGGTCCGATGGCGACCGCGGCTCCCTCGACTCCAGCTTCTCCGACGTGGGTGGATTTTTGCACCAACAGAGTATTAGCGATAAAATGAGTCATCGCTAATAATCATTAGCAACAGCACTATTAGCGATAAAAATTATCATCATAAAAAATAAATTTTTTTATTTATTAAACTTATTAATGATGGTGAATAATTATCTTCACCATTCATTATTTAAATAATTATCATTAAAGTATCATCACAAAAGACCACATCGATCCGATAGCTCTAGCTATGTCGATCAATAAAATTTAATTTCGACGGTCACAAACAACTGCATGATAATCTAAAAGATAGAGACCATCGATGGATCCAAAAATTTGTAATGATAATCTTACTGATATTTGTAGCATACTATCAAAATTTAACTTTAATCAAACATCATTATCAAGATCAATTTAGTACGAATGATTTTGATCGTTAAATAAAAAATAAGTATTCAAAAAGTCAAACAATGTCCGATTAAAATAATTTTTTCAATAAATAATCTTTATTACTACTTTAATTATTCGATAGTGATCATAAAATTCAAACCATGCATACATGAACCATCCATATTAAGCAGATCTTACAAAAATATAAGTATAATTACTTCAGGACCTTAAGAATAAATATCAAGAGACATATAGTTTTGGATCATTTATATGCGCATGATTTAAATTTTACAATCACCACTAGACAAATGATCAAAATAATAGTATAGATCATTTATCTAAAAAATTGGCTTATAATCAAACACCGTTTGGCTTTTTGATCATTCATGTTTCATTTAACGATCCAAATCATCCCATGCTAAATTGATCATGATAATGATGTCCGATTGAAGTAATATTTTGATAGTATACTACAAATATCATCGAGATTATTATTACAAGTATTCAGACCTATTGGTGGTTTCTATCTATCAGATCATTATGTGATCGTTCATGGTTATCAAAATCAAATTTTAATGATCGACATACCTAGGGCTACAGATCGAGGCGATCTTTTATGATGATACTCTAATAATAATTATTTAGATAATGAATGATAAATATAAATTTTAAATTTAAAAATTAATAATTAATAATTTTTTAAAATATTAATAATTTTTTAAAATATTAAAGTTATTAGCGATAGCTTTTAGTAATGGCATTTCTGCCATCACTAATACTATATATTAGCGATGAAAGATGACTAATAGTGATGGTTTTTACCGTCGCTACTAAATTTAAAATTTTTTTAAAAAATTTAATTATAATTATAATTAAAAAATTAGTGATGGCTTTCTATTTTTAGCAACTGAATTTTTCATCACTAATAGTTTTACCAACGGCATTAGCGATAGCTCTTTGCCATCGTTAATAATTTTGAAAAAAATTTATTTAAAAATTATAAAAAAAATATTTTTATTTTTGATAAAAATATTAGCGATGGCTATTCATTTTTAGTGATGAATTTTGCCATCGCTAGTAGTTTTATCGATGGCATTAGTGACAGAGACTTGCTGTCGCTAATACTCTCCACACATACCCAAGCACAGGTGAAAAAAATTACTCTCGTGCGCTCCTCATCTCTCTCCTATTCCCTCCTCCCGCTAGCACCCAAACCCCCCCTCAACCTCCTCTCGCTGGTGCCCAAACCCCCCTTCCCTCCTTTTCTCTCATCCTCTCGTTTCGTCGATGCCCAATTGCCCCAACCTCTCATCAATGACCCATCCTCTTGCCGGTGCCCAAATGCCCCATCCCTCCCCGCCCCATCCCTCGACATCTCACGACCTTGAGCCCGTGTCCCTCCACACCCACGATCACCCTGACCTTGTCGGCCCTGATGTCATCGGCCCGATCGGGCAACCCCGAGCCCGCATCCCTCCACGCCCGCGGTCGCCCCGACCTCGCTGGCCCAACCCCAAGAACCCGAGCCCGCATCCCTCCACACCCACGACCACCCGACCCTGCCGGCCTGACATCACCGGCCTGACCCCGCGGCCTCTGCCCCACCACCTCTAGCCCGCGGCCCTGCCCCGCCAGCCTGACCCTATGACCCCGACCCGCACTACCTTCCTACAGCCCAATCCCCACACCCTCGTCTCCATGGTCGCATCCCCGAGCCGACGCCCCATCCCCCAATTGACTCCTATTCCTAGCTGTCCTCTCACCCCTCAGTCCTACGTGCCAGCTTGCCTTTTATTGTGAGTATTAGCAACGATATTAGCAATGGCTAATGCCGTCACTAAAAATTATTTTTTTTTACATTATATTAATTAAATTTAATTATATATTAAAAATTAATTAATTAAATATCAATTTAATTAATTAGTTAGATATTTAATTAATTAATTAGTTAATTAATTAGAAGCATGGGACTTGAGTTTCGACATGCAGAGCGCTCAAATTGAAGGAAGGTGCCAGGCATTATTGCAAACACAAGGTCGGGGCTTGCCTTACGTGCTCGGATCTCGGATCCCAGCTAGCGTCTAAGACATCCAGCCCCTGTGCGTCCTGCATGCTCAAACCGATGGAAGGTGCCGGACAGCATTGCAAATTTGGGGTTGGGGCGTGCCCTATACATTTGGGCCCTGGATCCCAACTGGCATCCAAGACATCCAGGGCACACTCAAGCCAATGAAGGTGATGGGCAGCATTGCAAACACGGGGTCAAGGTGTGCCCTATGCACTCGAGTCTTGGGTCCCAATCGGTGTCTAAGGCAACCAGTCCTCACGCAAGTGTCGAGTGCATATTTTACGACATCCTATAATTGGATATTAATTTAAATAATTAATTAGATATTGATTTTAAAAAAAATTACATTGCATGAAACATAGATCCATCTTTTGATTAATGTACATATTCTACTATATCTGTATATTTATATATTTTTATATAGGTGGAAGAATTATGTACATTGATGAATTGATTGTTCAGTATAGACTGTTGAGAAATGCAAGTAATTCTATAGGTCATTACAGTAATCAAACAGTATGTTGAGAGTTCAAAAAAAAATTTTAGACAGTATTTTTCTTTAGTCACACACACTAGCGATTGGCTCCCAGACATAGAGAATGGTGGAGGACCTGCCTAGCTTGCGGCATCTCTGACTCGATCGAAGGATAGAGAGCTTATCCACATTCAGAATCGATCATAAGTATTATATTTTTACTGAATATGTTTAAAATTTAGTCATTGTAGAGTCTAATATTTATTATTCAAAATCAATTTTGCAGAATATTTATAGAGAGCTTCGTACCTCATATGATTATCGAGATCATTCGACGATGATGCCAAACCTGGTGAATGAGTTCTCCAGTTGGCCATCAGGGGCTCATGATGCAGCCTGAGAGATGTTCTTGATAAGTCAAAGATATTTAATTTAATAATTCATGGTAGGTTTGTATTCTATTTATTAATACATGCTTGCTTCTACTTGCAGAAATACTATTGATTCATATCTCTTTAGGATGAGGAGGCTGGTCGCTCGATCTTCGAGCAGATGGCCACACGTAGGTTTCAAGATGGACTATACAGCCTATGGTAGTCCCCATCAAGCATTCCAATTTTCTGTCACCATTGGACTGAAAGTCCTATAGGGATCACTAAATGCAGATGGATGTATGGAAGGACCTCTGCGACTAGTGGAGTAGTGAAGAGTACGTCAGTAGATGGTAGAGAGCCCAATAGAATCAGACCACCCAGTAGTATCTGATTAGGCACATGGACAGCTCCGTCGGCATACATATTGTGGCTGGCAAACTGGTAAGAAATCTATATCAAAACTCTTTATTAGATCTGTAATAATTCATATATATATATATTAATTAATATAATTTTATTATTTACTTATTGTAGACACGGCAATTGAGTCATCCACCAGGCCAGCTGTAATTGTGGGAGGCCACACACCAGTCTAGGAGGACTGGTGATTATTTAGATTCTAGATCATGATAAATCACAGTAAGAATTTTAAATTATATTTATTAAATTGTTATAGGATCTGATATGTATATTAGAACTAATATATTTCTGAACTATGTAGGTGAATTATACAGAGTACGTTGTTGCATGGCACAACGTCATGCAACGATGATGACCCATCAACTCAGCCCCTCCTTGAGCTTGAGAGATGGCTCAGGATCATCGGAGGGGTGAGTAGGAGTCAGATCATAGGATTTGGCCACAGCTTCGATTTTTCAGCGACTCGATACTCTTTGGCATCCTTACAGGCCTCGATGTTCCAGACTTGGAGCGATGCGCATGTAGAGAAGGTCGTGCAGAGGCTTCTGAGCCAATGATCTCAGAGCTTATGGGATACTGTCCGTGATATGGTCGTGGAGATTCTTTGGGACCCACAGCCGCATGATTAGTAGGGCTCGTTGTTCCAGCTATCACATTAGGTAATTTTATTAGTAAACTCTTTTACTTGTTTTAAATTTTTATATTTAAAATCTTCATATTTTTAGGCTTGAGTCAGGGAAGGAGATATAGGGGCTAAAAATTCAATCTAATCATTCAATTGATAGGTCGGAGATGTCCATAATTCTATATCATCGAATAGAATGTGTAGAAATAATCTGTTCGAGAATCGGAGGAGTATATCGAAAGATATACATCCATATCGAAAGATACACCTTCGTATCAAAATTTATTAATAATATTTTATTTTTCTTCATTTTAGATGTGGGACATCCGGCTCTCATCTACCAACTGCTGGAGAGGAGCAAAAGGATGAGGAGGACAATGAGAAGGATCTAGGCTAATTTTTTTTATCTTGATGCATTGTATTTTTTTTGATACTGCTTGTAAAATTATATAATTTATATTTTTAATATAATATAATTAATTTTTTTATTTATAATTATCATATTATCTTTAGATTTTAATTATAACAGGTGTTAGGAACCATAATTGATCGTGATTAATTAAAATAGATTTAAAAAAAATATTATTATTGATTTTTTAAAAAAAATAAAATTAACTATTATCGATGGCACTAGCGTTGGCTAAAATCATCGCTGATAACAAAGTATTATTATAAATTATTTAAAAAAATAAAATTAAATATTATCGATGGAATTAGCGACGGCTTGAGCCGTCTCAAATACTTATTAGCAACGACATTAGTGATAATAAAGCCATCGCTAATTATTTTTAATTTTTTTTTAAAAATAAGAAAATAAATAGCATCGGAACATAACCGTTGCTAATGCCGTCATTAATAGTCTTCATTAGCGATAGATAAAAGTTCCATCACTAATAAGGGCAATTAGCGACTAAGATTATTCCGACCACCAATTAGCGATGGTAAGCTATCGCTAATAGTAGTAGCAATGGTAAAATGACTATTAGCAATGACAATTAACCGTCGCTAATAGCAAAATTTCTTATAGTGAAAATTCTGCATGAGCCGATGATATGAAAAAGCCGAGGGCCTAAGATATTCAAGCTTGATGGGTCTGCTTGCTGAGTCCTTGCCATCTCATGGTCACCCATGACTTTTGTTGAGCTAGTCTTTGATGTCTATCTGATTGATGCTTCACACCCTAAGCAAATGAAAGCCTGTCGATTATCGCTCGATAACCCTCATGCATAATCGTCAATACTTCTTCATCAGCCGACTCCAATAGCTCAGGCTGATGAATCAACAGCATGTCTGAGTGTCCAGTTTGGCCCAATCAGAAGATGGTCACTAGCTGATTATGTCAGACCAACTAACCACTCTCTTCTAAGTAGGCCTCTAGCCCTTGACTTTATCATACGAAGGTAGCCCAAGGCGACCGACTCTTAGTCATCGCTGATCAATCCTCATCTCGACAACACCCAGTTGGCAACTCAATTCAAAATTTCACATCTATTAGCTGATAATTGTTGTAAAACTGATAAGACAACTACAACCACCACATCTCGAAAATCTCGAGTGATGATCTCGCCACCTTGCACAAATCACAGGATCATATCAACTAACTTGCCAACTGAAGCTCCAGCCCTCCACCCATAAAAGAGGTTCGAAGAGGACTCCAAAAAGAGTATGCCATTATTCTGCCTCTCAACTCCTTCATCTATTGAATAAGAGTTCTAACTATTAGATGTATGTCTTAGAAGTCAATCGGACTGACACATTAATTCTTTCTAAGATATAATTTCATACTTGACCTAATTATGTAGGATAATTAGTTATCATTTATGTAGTATATGTATGTATGAATTATCTAATGAATTAACATGATGATGACATATATTCTCAAAAGTTAAAAATTTGAAGTATGTGTCATTGATGGTTAATTCATAAACTGCTCCTGACTGTAGGATCATCATGGAGATGATGATTGATCTAGATAAGTTAGTATACAGATCACTTCTTTAGGAGTAGATGAGTCTTGAATCTACAGTGTGGGGATACTGAGTGAAAGTGCAGGCACTTATTAAAGAACAAAGATACTGAGTGTGACCAATACAAGAAATCATTTATATGTCTACTCATTCGTTAATGACATTCTCGATGCTGTAGTAGTGTGAGTGGTTCTTTGACCTACAGTGCCTTAACTGTTCATAATGAGGTTGCTATAGTTTGACTATACCATAACTCGATCTCCTAGCCATATGGAGTTTTGAAGTGTATGTTAGCTGCACTAGGTTCATTATAAAAATAAGATGTGTATCTAGATGGGATCTATCGATCTTAGTAGAAAAAAAAAAGTTCTATGTGATTCACAAGATTGAGTTCAGAAAGTCTTCGGTCAAAGCAAGTGTGAATACTGAAAAAAAAAATTATAAAAATTTATAAATGAACGCAAGTCAAGCCAATCTTATATGTGAGAGATGATGGGGTTTGATGAGTTTTTCATAATCTCTATCTTGTTGGAACTCACGATAGAAAAACTGAATCACACGATAACTATATCTAGAGGTTCATTACTCTCCATTCTACTAGGTTGTCACTACATATTGCTAGATATCATTGGTAGATTGTGAGACTCATTGAGTATCATCTTGATGATCGATGAACTTTGATCGGTAGAGTTAGAATTATTCCAATACATTAAAAAAAGTTTCAATGATATTTTGATGGGGATCAAAATATATCTTACTATCAGATAGAATAGAACCTATGAGGTTATATACAAAAGAGGTCCTGATTGATCGGGATATCGAATGATAATTTTTAATCATAAAAAAATTTAATTATCAATTTGATTGATGATTAGACTAACACGTAAAAATTACATGAAGGATTTGCTAAGAGTTACTAAGTTATAGGAGGACTAATTTATAAATATTACTAATTATTTGATTTGATCAAATATGAGTTGAATTAAATCAGATTAGATTAGATTAGATTTGATTTAATTTAGATTTCTTAGTTCAAATAGGATTTGGACTTAATTTCTAATTAGATTTGACTCAATTTAGATTCGAATCAGAATGGAATTGAGTTAAAAAGCCAGAGTCCCATTGGACTGGGGTTCTTTTCCCTTATCCATGCGTAATATGGGATGCCTAACCATGTTTTTACCATAGCTTTGCATGGAGAAATTATGGTGCTAAAATAAGAGAGGTGGAACTAAGAGTCCTTCTCTTGGTGGGCTCTTAACCAAACCCTAGAATTTAGGTATAAAAGGGTGTCTCCTTGTGAGATATCTTATGGTGAATATTTTAAGAGACTTAGGCATGTAAGATAGAAGAAATAAAGGGGTGGCATATGAAGTGGTTGGCGTGAAGAGTTCACGCACAAAACAAAAGAGGGCATGGGGTTTTGATGCCTCATCCTTTCTTTCTAATAACCAAGAGTTCGTTGTTAATGGATCTCTTCCTCTCTCTTTCTTTGTCCAAGAGTTGGACATGCCTTGTCTCTCTCCCTCTTCTCCACAGATGTCCAAGAGTTGGACAAAAAGAAAAGAGATTTAATCTCTTGGTTCCTTCTCCTCCATAATAAATCCAAGAGTTGGACGGGAATTAAAGAAAAGAAAAGAGATTGGATCTCTTGTTCTTTTTCTTTAGGTCTTCTTCTTTCTCTTGAAAAAAAAAGAGAGAAAAGAAATCGGATTAGATCTGATTTCTTGATCCTTTATAGATCTCTTTTATTTTTTTGAGATGCATAATCGTCGATACTTCCTTGTCAACCGACTCCAGCAGCTCAGGCTGATGAATCGACGGTGCATCTGAGTGGCCAGTTTGACCCAATCAAAAGATGACCACCGGTCGATTATGTCAGACTAACTAACCACTCTCTTTCGAGTAAGTCTCTGGTCTTTGACTTCCTCATCCAAAGATAGCCCAAGTCGACCGACTCTTAGTCATTGCTGATCAATCTTCATCTCGATGATACCTAGTTGGCAACTCAATTAAAAATTTCACACCTGTCAGGCGATAACTATTGCAAAACTGATAAGACAACCATAACTATTACATCCTAAAAATCTCGAGCAATGATCTCGCCACCTCCTGCAAGTCACGAGATCATGCCAACTAACTTGCCAACTAAGCTCCAGCCCTCCATCCATAAAGGAGGTTCGAAGATGATCTCAAAAAAGGTATGCCATTATTCTACCTCTCAGACTTCTCCATCTATTGAATGAGAGTTCTAACTATTAGATGTATATCATAGAAGACAATCGGACTGACATATTAATTCTTTCTAAGATATAATTTTTTACTTGACCTAATTATTTCGGATAATTAATTACCATTCATATAGTGTATGTGTCCATAAATTATTCAATAAATTAATAAGATGCTGACACATATTCTCAAAAATTGAGAATTTGAGACATGTATCATTAATGGTTAATTCATCAACTGCTCTCGACCGTAGAATTATTATGGAGATGGTGATTGATCCAGATAGATTAGTGCATAGATCATTTTCTTATGGATAGATAAGTCTTGAATCTATAATATAGAGACATTGAGCGAGAGTGTGGCCCTTGTTAGGGAATAAGAATATTGAGCGTGACTAACACGAGAAGTTACTTGGATGTCTACTCACTCGTCAGTAGCATTCTCAATACTGTAGTAGTGTGAGTGATTCTTTGATCTGCAGTACTTCGACTGTTCACAATGAAGTTGCTATAGTCTGACTAAATCATAACTCGATCTTCTAGCCATACGGAGTCTTGAAGTGTATGTTGGCTATAGTAGGTTCATTATAGAAATAGAGTGTACACTTAGATGGGATCTATCGATCTTAGTAGAAAAGAAAAGATCCTATGTGATTCATGAGATTGAGTTCAAGAAGTCTTTGATCAAAGCAAGTGTGAATATTGAAAAAAAAATTTATGAAAATTTATGAATGAATTCAAGGCGATCCAATCTTACATATGATAAATGATGGAGTTTGACGAGTTTTTCATAACCTCCATCTTGTCGAGACTCACAATAAAAGAACTGAATTACATGATAACTACATCTATAGGTTCATTACTCTCCATTCTATTGAATTGTCACTACTTACTATTAGATATCATTGATGGAATGTGAGACTCATCGAGCATCATCTTGATAATCATGATCCTTGATGGACAGAGTTAAAATTATTTCAATCTATTAAAAGAAGTTTCAATGATATTTTGATGGAAATCAAAATATATCTCACTAGTAGATAAAATAGAATCTACGAAATCATATACAAAAGAGATCCTGACTGATCGAAATATCGAATAGCAATTTTGAATCGCAAAAGAATTCGATTATCAATTTGATTGATGATTAGATTAACATGTAAAAGTTACATGAAAGACTTACTAAGAGTATTAAGTTATAGGAGGACTAATTTATAAATATTATTAATTATTTGATTTAATCAAATATGGATTGAATTAAATCAGATTGGATCTGATTGGATTTGATTTAATTTAAGTTTTCTAGTCTAAATAAAATTTTGACTTAATTCCTAATTGGGTTTGACTCAATTTAGATTCGAATCGAATTCAAATCGGATTAGAATGGAATTAGAAAACTAGAGTCCCATTGGACTGGGATTCTCTTCTCCTTTCCATATGTAATATGGGACACCCAACTATGTTTTTTCTATGGCTTTGTGTGGAGAAATTATGGCGCTGAAATAAGGGAGGCAGCACCAAGAGTCCTCTTGGTGAGCTCTTAACCAAATCCTAGAATTTAGATATAAAAGGGTGCCTCCTTATAAGATATCTCATGATGAATATTTTGAGAGACTAAGGCATGGCATATGGAGTGGTTGGCGTGAAGAGTTCATGCACAAAACAGAAGAAGGCATGCGATTTTGATGCCTCATCCTTTCTTTCTAACAACCAAGAGTTGGTTGTTAATGGATCTCTTCCTCTCTCTTTGTTTATCCAAGAGTTGGACATGCCTTGTCTCTCTCCCTCTTTTCTACAGATGTTCAAGAGTTGGATAAAAAGAAAAGAGATTTGATCTCTTGATTCCTTCTCCTCCATAATCAGTCTAAGAGTTGGATGAAAAAGAAAAGAAAAGAGATTGGATCTTTTGTTCTTTTTCTTTAGAATTTCTTCTTTCTCTTAAGAAGAGAAAGGAAAAAGAAATCAAATTAGATCTGATTTCTTGATCCTCCTATAGATCTCTTTGATTCTCTTAAGAAGAGAATCAAAAGAGATAAAAGATTCGATAATGCAAGAAGCAATCTCGGTAAGGGAGCTAGCACTCCGATGAGATCAAGATCTTTTGATCAGATCAACCTCGTATAGATATCTGTAGAGGTCGGACACTTGTATGGCTTCAAAAGAACCTCGAAAACATCCATAGATTATCAGATCATGATTTTAACAGATCATAAAGATATCCACGAATCATTGGATCATGGTGAAGATCTATCTGTGCAAAGATAAAAATTAAATTTTTATTTTTATTTAAATCTTAATCTTATACATATGATGATATCTGGCTTTATGTTGAGATATGATCTCTTATGCATGCTTCATTAGAATAGATCTAATTAGAGATTTATTTTAACATCATCAGACATAAGATTGTTCTAGCATAATGTTGATACATTATGTTGCATGATTGTCCTATAACGATGTTGAAAAATTTTAAAATTCTCTTCCATGTGTATTAATTTTTTTTTAAAATCTCTACATACATACCAGATCGTCATGTGATGGCATTTTCTAATACTAACTTGAGCGTCAGAGGGTCGGTCCTCACCAGAGCAATCTTCGATCAGGACTTCTGTGTAGGTCACACCCCTGGAAGACCCACTTCACCGTCCATTCCAATGTCTCAATGTAGTATGGATTCTCGTACCAACAGACATTATATTTCTAACTTATGACAATGTAAATTTAAATTATGACATCATCACCGCAGTATACCTCCCAAAGTATAATTTCAGACAATGTTATGACATCTTAATCCTTTGAATGACATATTGTTTATTATTATGACTTTCTGTTATTGAATATCTAATTCTTTATTGTAGTGTCAAGTCAAGTTCTTCCTAGAATTTTTTAATGTAGAACTCCAATTTCTAAAAACTCTTATAAATCTACAGTGTATGTTCAAAATGTGCAGAAAATAGGCTTTTCTACTGCGCACATAGAGCTCATCCAGAATACTCCATTTGGCATCTATGTTGACATGGAGCCCTTTGTTGTGGATGGGGTGCTCCTCTCGGACATCATAAAATATTATGTTGGAGGGGATCAATTCATTTTTGATGAAAAAATTATAACATTCAGTGTCGAGGAAGTGGTACTTATTTTGGATCTTCCATATCACGGAATGAAAATCTCAGCTGTCGAAAAATATCCAAAGAAGATCGATGGATCATTTGAGAGATTTGGGAAGAGGTTGAACCTGCAACATTAAGGGTTAGAATCTTTGATTGATTAGCTAAAGATATCTAACAAAAAAGAAGACATTAAAGATACTGTCAAGTGTTGGATAGCATATATGCTTGTCATTTTTTTGGCTCCAAAGTCAAGTTAGACATGTTCAAGAGACCTGATCCTCTATTTGGATGATTTGTCTGGATTGGGATCTATTACGTGGGCCGTTGCAATCAAGAACTTGATGGTTGAGATCCTTCTAGAGATTGCAGACTACTTAAGGTCTAAGGAGTCATGCCAAGCAAAGAGGATTGACAAAGGTATGAGGCAGCCCTCGTGGTAATAATAATATATAGTACCCCCAATATAGCCCTTTTTTTACCTCTTCTGTAGTCTAATGTATGAAATGCTCATTTGCAGACATGATTTCTCGAGTATACCAATATAAGACTCCCATCTGATCCTTCAAAATTTTCAAGGTTATTGAAGTGGTGTGACTATAGAAAATAAAGTCACGATCAAAATTTTGATAAAATCTGACCCCATGAGGTAAACTCAAATCTGGAAGCTGACATCCTTTCTCATAGGATGTCATATATTTCAAAAGATGTCATAAAATTTTATATGATAATTTACTGATTTTACCTTTTTCTTTCTTTGTTATCCGGTATTGGATGCTCTTCGACCTATCCTAGTGGAGCTGTGGCTTCTTAGTTCTATTGGAGCAAGGTCAGAGAAGAGGAAAAGCCCTGGCAAAGCAAAGCTGGAGTCATCCAACTTGCTTTGTTGTGCAATGTATGCATGACTGAAGATTGAAATTGAGGAGTTTAGAAAAAAGCTCCTCATTCAAGAAAAGCTATTAAGATCCTTGACCAAAAAGAGGATCAAGGATAAGGAGGAAGAAAGGCATGGGATGAGAAGAGGAAGAAGAAGACGATGCAAAATATGATGACGAAGAGGAATAGAAAAAGGAGGAGGAAATGAAGGAGTTTGGAAAGAGGAAGAAGGAGAAAGAGAAGGAGAAGAAGAGGTTGAAGGAGGAAGAAAGGAAAAAGGAGGAGAAGGAGGAGGAGAGGTGAAGAAAGGAGGAGGAGAAAGAGAAGAGGGAGGACGAAGAAAGAAAAAATGATGAGGAGGAGAAGAAAAGAAAGAATGAGAAGAAGGAGGAGAAAGAAAGTAGTAGGAGGATGAAAAAAGGAAAAGGAAGGAGGAGGAGGAGGAGAAGAGAAAGGAGAACAGAAGAGGACTAGGGTAGAGGAAGAAAGGAGAAAGAAAGAGGAGGAGGAGGAGGAAGAGAAAGAAAGGAAGGAGGTGGAAGAGAAGAGGAATAGAGAGGAAGAAGAAAGGAAAGAGGAGGAGGAGGAGGAGAAGAAGAAGGAGAAAGAAAGGAAAAGGAAGCAATAGGAGGAGGAAGAAAGGAAAAGGAGGGAGGAGGAGGAGGAGGAGAAGAAGAGAGAGGAGGAAGAAAGAAAAAAGAGGGAGGAGGAGGATAAGAAGAAGTGGGAGGAGGAAAAAAGGAAAAAGGGTGAGAAGGAGAAGAGGAAAAGAGGAGAGGAAGAAAGGAAAAAGAGAGGATGAAGAAAAAAAGAATAGGGAAGAGGAAGAAACGAAAAAAGAAGAGGAAGAGAAGGAGGAGGAGAAGAAGGAGGATGAAGAAAGGAGGATGAGGTAGGAGAAGAAGAAGAAGAAGATGGAGGATAGAGAGAGGAAGGAGGAGGGGAAGCCAAAGGCATTGACATATTCATTTGAGAAGAGGGTGAAAAAAGAACTCCATAAATGCAAGACCTCAATATTTACAGAAGATCCAAATTATGAAACTGACCAACCTGCAAAAAAGAGTAAGGTAGTTCCCAAATCCAAAGAAGTATCTCTTGTTGATCTTTCAACTTTGAAAAGTAGACTACCAAAATTAGATAAGATAGGCATTAGATTTTTGTTTGATTTATTAGACTCATTTATATGGATAAAATTTTTTAATCAAATTTTTTCACAAGAAATTCATCGAGCATTCATGAGAATATCAAGATAAAGGCCTATTGTCTAAGGAGGATGATACCATCATTCAACTATTCTTGAATGAAAGAGTTACCTCGTAAGTATTCTATAACATTTGTGACATCCTATATCGTATAATATATTTTGTTCATGGTAAAAAAAATTTGTATTATCCAATATAGAGAGGTTGCTTTCAACAATGCTAAAGGATGCAGCATTACGAGAACCAACCTTCATGATTTACTATTCAGCAAGATGATAATTGATGATGTAAGGATTCAACTCCTCTTCACACCTTATTCCTCAATATTTTTTCTAGACATCCCGTGTGTTATTATGACTTCTAGTTGTTGACATCCTAACATAATGCTTTACATGAATAGATAATTAATGCGAGGCAAGACTTTATGATTAAGAAATAGACTGAATGATCACATTTGTACCACAAGTGCCTTGTCGCCTCTGTAATGACAGCTGAGATGTTCATTCAATCAACACCACATGAGCTTGCTGGCATGGTGGGACAATTCATTTTTGATAGAGTTAGTGATAATGAAAAGAAATTTAGGTTCCTTTTCAGCATCATCAACATGAAAAATATCTACTAGTACTTGGTGGCAATCGATAGGAAGAACAAAAGGTTTATTCATTTAAACTTCATCAAGCGTAAAGCTAAATATAAGGCTAACGTCAGAAAGTAGCAGCAAATAGAAGCAGCCATGTTCCATATATATTGTGATAATGTAGAATTGAGTAAATGGAATATGGAAGAAGATCATGACTGCCCTTCTCAGCCCAAGGGTTTCTTAGATTGTGGACTCACTACTTGAAGTACATAGATTTTCTTGCTCGTGAGGATGGATCGGATAAATGGGACTTCATGCATGATGACATATTTCAATACCAAGGGAAGCTTGGGTCTAAAATCATAAGAATAGGTCTCGAACAAAAGGTGAATGTTGTCGTTAAAAAATTATAAACCCTTTGACAGAAACAATGCATCGTAAGGGATTGTATACAAGATGTCAAAGTGTTTAAAATTAAAAAAATAATTCTTTGTCAAAGATGCTTTTCTCTAATTTTTTAGGCCATTTTATAACAGTGAGCAAAGGATGTCAAAGTGTATATCAATAAAATTATCATTTTTTTGTCTAATATTTGGAAAAAAAACAATCAAAGTGCATAATATTTAAATTTTGCACTATTTTTTGCCTAGGATGGAATACTCTTTTGTTTAAATCTATATTTGATCATGTGTTTTATCCAGGATATCATAATTTTAACATTTGTAATCTAGATATTGACATCTTCTATTGAAATTATGACATTCTAGCACATGAGATACATCTGAATACAGAATTATGATATTCAGGATAAATATTATGATATCATAGGTTGAAATTATGACATCATGATAAAGAAAAATCTCCAAACACAGAATTATGACATCCAGAATAGAAATTATGACATCATAGATCGAAATTATGATATCCTGGTATAAAGAGATCTCTGAATGCAGTATTATGACATTCTGATTTGAAATTATGACATTGTAGATCAAAATTATGATATCTTGATTCATAAAATACTCGCAAATACATAATTATGGCATTTAGGATAAAAACTATGACATCATAGGTCAAAATTATAACATCCTAGCACATAGAGATCTCTGAATACAGAATTATGATATACTGAATCGAATGTTTGACATTATAGGTTAAAATTATGACATCTTAGCACCTGAAATGCCCTCAAACATATAATTATGACATCCAGGATAAAAACTATGTCATCATAGGTCAAAATTATGATATTCTAAAATATAAATATTTTCAAATGTAGAATTATGATATGTTAGATCAAAAGTTTGACATCATAGGTTTAAATTATGACATCCTAGCACATGAAATATCCATGAATACAGAATTATAACATCCATGATAAAAATTATAACATTATAGGTCGAAATTATGATATCCTGATACAGAGAGATCTCTAAACGCAGAATTATGATATCACTACAAGAAATCTGATTTTTTATGATAAAATTTTAGTGATGAAAAAATTTTTCATCGTAAATAAGTATATTTTTGTGATGAAAAAAATTTATTACCACAAATTAAGTATTTATGATGAAAAAAATTTCATAGTAAATAGTTGAATCTTCTAAGATGAAATATTAATTTTCATTGCTAGAAGTGGATTTTTAATGATAATTTTTTTTCATCGCTAGTGTTTTTATTTTTTTAGGATGAAATAAATTTTTTATCTTTAAAAATTAATTATTTATGATGAAATAAATTTTTCAGCACTAAAAATTAATTATTTATGATGAATAAAATTTTTATTGTAAAAAATACTTTTTTGTGATAAAATTTTTTATTTTTGGTGATAAAAATGTTTCATTGCTAAAGTATTTTTTATTAAAAAAATGAAGGGTTTTAGGATAAAATTTTGCCTCAAAACACTTCACACGCACCGACGCCCTCTGTTCATCTCTCTCTTACTCTCTCATGCCGTCGAGCGTGCCACCGACTGATCGATTGAAGTCCTCCCTGATTGTTGATCGGTGTCATTCCTCCACGCCACTGGCTGGCTGATTGAATCCCTCTTTGATCGTCATCCTCCCTCCACACCACCACATCGATCGAATTGAGGCCGCCATCCTCCCTCCGCCACTGCCATCGTCGTCCTCCCTGGTTTCTTCCTCTCCCTCCCTCACTTTCTCTCTCTCTCCCTCTCCCTCTCCCTCTCTTATGGTTGTTGCTTCCCCTAGGGCCACCACAATCATCATCACTCTGCCTCTGCCTTCGCCACCATCCCTCTTTGAAGTCCATCGGGCCGTGATCTCTCTCTCTCTCAAGATCTCTCAGGTATGACCCCAATCTCTGGCTCTCTCTCTCTCACGGTCCACCTGTAGGTCACTGTCGTTGCCGTCATCGTACCAGCATAGCCATCACCGAGCCACCATCACCGTCACCGTCGTTGCACAGCCACCGACATCTACATCCATCTCGATACCCATCTCTCTCTCTCTGTGGGATTTATGGGAGAGTTGGAAGATCAGTAGGCCATAATTTTTTAAAATTTTTATGATTGTCTAGCTGTAAAAATCTAAAACAATAATTTTTATAGTTTGTAGTGTTTTAAATTTTATTCTTCTTTTTGTAATTGATTTTAGTCATTAGGCATGATTATTGTTGATCTACTCTTTATATGAAGCATAGTTTAAGATCTGAAAATAGTTTAAAAGTAAAAGTAATTATAATAATAATATATTAATCATAGCATAACAAATCTATAAATCTTAGAATTTTCATTCGAGGATAGCGTGCATGAATCAATATTTATCTTTTAATGAAAAAAAATATTGATGTTGTGTACACTATCCTCGAATTATCCTTGTAGACAGTTGGACACATGAGTGAATTTTATATTACATACCATATGCTTCTACATCGGAGAGTTTCATCAATATTTTCAGTCATATTCTCTGAGTACATAGCACAATTTTAATGTTTGTGTATCTAAGGAATTGCATCGAAATACTGTCGAAATATTTTTGGTGTAGAAGATATGTATGACAATGTTAAATTCTTGCATTCTTGAATGGGATAGGACCACCACCCTATAGGTAGGAGATATAAAGCATTAGTCAACTATTATTACATAAGATTGACTGTATAGTTTACATCATAAATATGTAGGTATGGATCATAGTTGGATGTCATTGTGTGATAAATTTTATCCTGAGTATATTGTAGGTGTGACGTCTTTCATGAATATGACATCCAATCACACTAGAGAAGATGGGAAAGCTTATTGTCCTTGTCATCAATGTAGAAATTTATTTTGATGTACCATATCGGACATTCAGAATCATTTATATGAATATGGTATAGATGTGACTTACAAGATATGGACTTGTTATGGTGAAGATTTATCGACTGACTTGAACATGTTGCCCAGAAGTCCCATAAATGCATCGTTAGTAGGTGGATCACCCAATCGTGAAAGACAAACACTCAGTGTAGAAGATAGAAAAATTCTGAAAGATTTTCATCTGGAGTTATTTGAAGCAAATGTGAAAGCAAGATCAAAACATCAACATCCCATCCTAAGACAAGAAGCTGAGGAGGATAGTAACATACCTATGAATGATAGATTTGAGCATCTATTAAGAGATGCATAAAGTGATGTTTATTCTGGTTATAAGAAGTACTCTCTATTGTCTACCGTAATAAAATTATTACATATGAAAATATTTGATAAGTGGTCAAACAACTCATTTAATTGATTGCTCAAATTTTTGAAGGACCTACTGCCTGAGAGAGAGTTACTTCCGTCAAGTCATTATGAAGCCAAAAAATTATTGAAAGGACTCAGGTTGGGAGTCGATGACTTAGGCCTATACTGTGAAAACATGTCCAAATGATTATGTTCTATTTCAGAAGGATAAAAAAAGATATACAAGCATATCCGATTTGTCATTCAAGTAGATGGAAAGAAAGTCGTGGTGAGGATTGAAAGAATAATATCCTACAAGCCAATCACATATGGAATGCGATCAGATATTTTCTGTATTTTATCTTTCAAACTCATATAATTGATATTATTATTTAATAAAATAGACTATTCGATTCATTATATGCTGTATCTTATTATTATTTTTAAGATTATAATGAACCCCATAGGTCTAGACAATAATTTTAGGATCATGATGAGATCATACCAGTGAGACCTAAATTCTTGATATCCATGATCTAAAATATTCTGTCATTGGTTCATTGAGTTGGAGATCAATAATACGGATAAAACTGGCATGTCCTATGTATGCTCATTGATGAGGGTGGTTGATCTCACAGCCACTTGTGTGGTGATACTAAAATAAAGATGTGGGTACTCATTAGAGAATGAGTTCACTGAATAGACCTATAAGAAAATATCTGATAGAGTCTTATTTACATGTCAGTTGATTGTTCTCTAGTGGGAGTTGTGTAAGTGATCCTTTGACCTAAGATTGTCATAGTATCTTGTATACATGAATCCATATTTTGGTTCATTCCTAACTTAGTACTCTAATCCTTATGTGGGGTATTCTGAATGTGGTGAAGTATGCATGGAAGTTGTGAGTGATCAATAAGAAATCAGTCACTCCTAATAAGGAGAGCGAACATCCTATATGATCTTATAGGTTGATGATTCAGAAAATCTTTGATCAAGTGGGATGATAATTAGAAAGAGATTTCTAATATATCATCAACTAAATCACCACCTTCTAATCAAGAAATATTTAGATAAGCAATTGGATTTGACATAATTTCATGCCCATAGCTCATCTGGGATGTTGTTTGACTGAATGATTGAATTGCACGGTAATTTGCCACTAAAGGATATTTTGATAATTTTTATCAAATTTTATTTCTTTCAGATAGTTATGATATATTGCTAGATATCAATTTTGACTTGTGAACTTATCAAAATTAAAAAAATTAATTCAAAAATTAATTAGGAAGAGTCCTAGTTGATTGGGTCTCTTGAGCTGATCTAATCTGATCGGATTAGGATTAGGTCAAGAGTCTGTGTCCACTGCTGGCTAGATTTGAAATCCAATGGATTACACACTTTGAGATTTGATCTTGATCTAATTTAATCAAGATTTAATATAAATCTTAGGGGTTAATTTGATATGCTAGCATATTGTGTTAACCCAAGTTCCTAATTAGGTTAAGTTCAAAGTGTTTGAGCCAAACTGAATCTGTTATCTTGGACCTGATTGGATTGGGTATATTTTAATTAGACTCTTATCCAACTTAAAAGAGTTTCAAGTGTGGAAGGAGACCTTCATGCCACCTAAGTTCCATGCCAAAAATAAATTGCCGCCCATCTTTTTTAGCGTTGAGAAGTGGAAGAGTCCTTCTTCATTAAGAGTCTTATCTATTTCATCTATTTTCTCTTTTTTCTTAATTATCACATGTCAGATTTTAATCTAAAATTATGGAGCATAGAAGAGGAGGAGTCTTTCTATGTGAAGTCTCTTCTATGCCACTTAATGCTGTAAAGAATTAATTCTCCACGTGAAGAAGTGGAGCGCAAAGAGTTGGCACCCCTTGGGGTTTCTTCACGTCCCTTCCTAACCTATTCATATAGGGCATCCATATGAGTTGGGTGCTAGATTTTGGAAGAAAATCAGAGGCTATTGGCGTGTGATTAGAGAGGAAAAATTTGAAAAAAATCTGAGGAAAAGACAAGGAAAAATTAGGAGGAAAAATAGAAGGATGGGTGGTGAGAAAAATAGCAAGTGTTGTGAGCTTGTCCTAGGATTTGATTTTTCTATGTGTTGGAGCATAAAAGCAAATCCTAGATTTTAAAATTTCTAGAGAGAATTCTCTTGACATGATCTTAGTGGCAGAATTGAAGGCAATCGAGTATTGGTGCTATCGTTATTCAAGTTCGAAGTTAACAGTATTCTTGTGAAATAAAGGCTACGGCAATGTATCGGTTGGAAAGGACCTTGACCAACTTTCGTGTTGATCATCATTGGAGGACTTCTATTTTAGAGTCTCATGGAGATCACCTTCTTACCATACTATTCGTTGGAGAAAGTATAATATTCTATCTCTTTGCATGCTTGATTTTTTTTGTTCGACATCTACAAGGTGATTCTAGAGTTTGAATTTTGGTTTGACAGTTTTAATTGTTAAAGCTTTCAATATGCATGTTTAAAAATTTTTAAAATTTATATTCCACTACATGATCGAAACCCAACAAGGATAAAAAAAATATCATGCAAGATTTTGTGGTACTTTCTTGTTACACCACAATTGCGTCGATTGTTCATGTCAAGACATACTGCTTGTGACATACGATGGCATAAGGAGGGAAACAACATCGATGATGATGTCATGAGACATCCATTAGATGGAGATGCATGAAAATATTTCAATCGTAAATATTCTCATCGATGGATTATCTGTGTTCTCCAATGTTGTCTGACCATATGGTAAGACATATTTTTGAATATTGACACCACAAAAAATGAACGACATATATTGGTATGTGCTAAACAATTGCGAGGAGGTGGAAGCGTATATGATGTGAGTATACACATTTAATTTTTGCAATGATATTGTATGAATGTATGTACTCATAGACTCTAAATTAAAATATACATGTTATTACTATATTACTTCAATGAGCATGAAAGTGAGCTCAAAAGAATCAATCCTACATTAGCAGCGGCACGACATAGGAATCAATTCGCATCATGATCTGATGAACGGATAAGCTATGTTAATGTTCACCATGACTTAAAGATTTATTTATATAGTATTTATTTTGTCAAACATAATCTGCTTATTATTCTTTTAATTGTAGGTAGCTCAGCTACGTATAGACAATCCTAACTATATCAGTGATGACTTAGCCATATTTGCATAAAAATCTGACAAACATATATCGATATATTCAGTATGCATAGTCAATAGTGTGCGGTTCTTAACGAAAAATTATGATTGTGATCGAACCACATAGAATTATAGAATAAGCATGGAGGGCAAGTACAAGGGTGAAATAATGAATTTTTTCGGTGTTCTGCATAAGGTTATAGAGCTGAGGTATAGTGGGCTTCAGTGGGTCATGTTATTCAAGTATCGATGGTATGATTTAGGACTACACAGGCCAATTATTATAGATCCTCAGCTCGTCAATGTCCACACTGGTCATGTGTGGTACGAAAGTGATCTTTATATTTTTGTAAAGCAAGCGAGACTAGTGTGGTATGTTGATGATACCAAAATAAAAGAGTCTTGACGAGTTGTAATAAGGGCTCAGCATAGATATTTATTCGATCTCGCACTTTTCATATGCCCAAATGATGAAGGTCTAGAGAATGAAGTCCATACAACTATCGAAAATGAAGCATATCAAATGTAAGCACCAGATCACATATTAGTGCCAGATGACACGGTCGACATAAGACAATTGCAACGAGAAGACTGCAAACCTGAAAATATTTCTATCGTTGGAATATCAATATGGGCACTAGCACGATCCAACAATAATTTCGGATCACAATCACATGTGGATGATGACTTCATCAATGACGATGATGATAGCACTTCAGGGTCGATGCCTTTTACGAATCCTATTGAGGATGACTATATAAATAAGTAATTTAATTTATTTTTTTGTTACATCATGTAGTATTTGAGATTTTTTGATTACATGCTGATTTAAATTATTTTAATCATTACAACATCATGGCTGGTCTTGGATATGGATGCTCGTGAGGTAGACAACAGGCTCCATTTGATGATACACATCCTCATTTTAGTATTTTGCATGACAAGTCAAAGGACTTAGATAAGACTCAGCTGCCCGAGTCCATGGAGCAGGCTAGTGCTTAGCCAGAGCTTGTCCAATTAGAGGCCATGGCACCACAAAATCATCCTCCTGCAGATACATCTCTATCAAATTTATAAACTATGTACATTTTTTTGTTATATATATCTATTGGTAGATGATATATGTTCATTTCATAAATTTTCATATGCAGGAACACAGCAGCGACACGTGGTGCGTGGTCCTAGTAGGGACCTTATTTTAGAGAAATATGTGCATACACATAATGAAAAGTCGAAAGTACAAATATTTTAGGATCATCTGGTTGGCACAGAGGCTAGTATAGTCACCAACGAGATCAATTTATATATGTGGAATTATTTTTCATAGGCCATCGAAAGTTTAAAGCATGTCGCCCCTCAATACTGTGATGCCTTTGTCTCTCACATCAAGGTAAGAATTAACTTCGAATGTGCAGGATAATAAGAATGTCTTCATAAATAATAGATAATTCTATGTCTTGCACATCATTACATAGTCCATATTATCTTTTCTTTAGTCTCTTTGTTACACTTCAAGGATGTTATATGGATAAATTTTTGTTATATAGATAATTCTTTATTACATGAATAATTCTATGTCTTTGCTTCTTGTTATGATGAATGTTCATATGTGCAGGATAATATTAACTTTGAGGATTGCACTGACGAATAAGTGACGACATGTATTCTCAAAATGGCTGTAAATAGATACAAAGATCGGTGATATAAGCTTCATAGGTACTGCAATCAGCTGCAAGAGAAGGGGATTGACCCTGTGACCCAGTCTTATAGAAATTAGGCTCGATCTAGTGATGATTGATGGTGGTTATGCGAGCATTTTGGAAGTGAGGCATTTAAGGTATGTTTAGTATTTCAAGTTATTTTGATATTGTTATGCCCTTTATTGGTTATAACTGTATATATTTTTTAGCGATGATTGGAGGTGAATAAGATGAATAGGAGTAAGATTGATTCTATTCACATGCAAAGAAGTGCCTCTTTTGTATAAGGAATGAAGAGGATGGTATGTAACTATATTTGCAATTACACGTTGCAAGTTCTTATTGAATATTTAAATTACTTTGATATCTTTTTTCTTCTTTTCTTTTGTTTGAATAGGGACTACTCGGAGTCGATGCCTATGGTAAATTCTATCAGAACAAGAGTGGCGAGTTTGTGATTGAGAAGGCGAGGCAGCATCATGTAAGTATGGTACTACATTTTGAATGCTTTTAAAATCTTTGACACAAATTTATGATATTATTTGGTCTACTGTGAAGGAAAAAATATTATAATTAAGAGAACAGACGACAAGGAAGGTTGGATCTGATAGCGATGCTGGATCACAGTCTGTTTATTTGATGACAGATGATGCAATCCTGGATACCATCCTCGGGCAGCAGCTAGGGTCTGGGCATAGCATGCGCTCAAAAAAATTTCACAGTTCATCATTCGATCGATCTGATGATGCCTCGATGTTAGAGATAGTCAGGATATCGATGAACATGATGCAGAATCAAATTATTTATTGGATGAATCGCAGTCAGATGCTCGAGAGGATAGTGGCTGCGATGGTGAGATGGCTCGGTATCAATGCTTCCGAGTTAGCACCTCTATAGCCATATGATGCCGCCTTTGTATAGCTATCGCGACACACATCGGGCCAAGGATAGATGCCAAAAGGAGAGAACGAGGCCAATGACTGTGATGATGTATAGTTTGTAGTTTTTTTTAATTTTAATGATGTATGAACTCATATTTTTGTATCTGATAATGATAGCTATGAAACTTATTGTTATTTAGAATTTAAATATTTTTATTATATTCATATATTTTTATGTAAAATATGCTTGATCTTATAAAAATTTATATTTAAACAGGTACTTTCATGGTAAAAATAGTAAAAAATATTTTATTTTATCTCTAACTTAATTTAGTGATGAAATATTAATATCATCATAAAAAATAATTAAAAAAATTTATCACTCTAAAATAAAAATTTTCACTATAAATTATGATGAAATATATTATTTTGTCACTGAAATTATGATGAAAAGAATTTTTGTTGCTAAAAATAATTTATTTCATCATAATTTTTTTTATTTTTCTTTTAGCAATGAAATTTTATATTTCATCGCTAAATTTGCAATAAAATTTTCATTGCTAAATTTACAATGAATTTTTTTTTCATGACAAAAATTATGATGAAATTTTTTTTATCACAAAAATTATGATGAAATTTTTTTCATCACTAATTTAGTGATGAAATTTTTATTTTATCGCTAAATTAATGATGAAATTATTTTTTTCATCGCTAATTTAGCGATGAAAATTTTTTTCATCGCTAAATTTTGTGACGAAATTTTATTTCATTACTAAAATTAAAATAATAATAATAATAATTTTTTTAAATAAATAATATTTATTTTTTATGATAAAAATATTTTTTATTATAATTTTAGTGATGAAAATTTAAACATTTGTGATAAAAATATTTCATCGCTAATGCTGTGAGTCATGCGGTTGATTACTTTTGACGACGAAATAAAATTTTTTCATCGTTAAGACTTTTTGCTACGAAACTTTCTCTACAAACTTTTAGCAATAAAAATTTTTATTGCTAATAGTTTTAGCGATGAAAATTTTATTTTTAGCAATGAAAAAATTTCATCGCAAAAGATCAGATTTCTTGTAGTGCATCTTGGATCGAAATAATAATATCGTAGGTTAAAATTATAACATCCTGGCATATGAAATGCTCGTGAATGCAGAATTATGACATCTGGGATAAAAACTATAACATCGTAGGTCAAAATTATGACATCCAGGTACATAAAGATCTTCGAACGTAGAATTATAACATTTTGGGTCGAAAATTTGACATCGTATATTAAAATTATGATATCCTGACATATAAAATACTTGCGAACATAGAATTATGACATATAGGATAAAAATTATGACATCCTGGCATATGAGATGCCACCTAATGCAAAATTATGACATCCAAATTAAAGTTATGACATCCTAGTGCGAAAAAGTCTTAGAATGTAGAATTATAGAATCATAGGTTAAAATTATGAAACACTGAGAAAAGAGAGGTATCTATACATAAAAATTGCACGGGCTTCAGCTTCCTTTGTCATGTCTTCATCAATCACTTCTAAAAGATAATTTATCTCCTCCATCTTCTTAAGGACATCAATCAAGTTCCCTGAGAATCCCATTGGATTTTGTAAAGTAATGGCATGAAATTCTACCTATAGTTCACTACAGAAAGCAAATAATAGTAAATACATTATGTCATTATCAATTATTCTTGCAGATTACATTGTCATTATGGATATTATGGAACATTTGATGAAGATGATTCTAATGTAGGTCCAACTTGTTCTGTTGGGGCACGGAGAGTCCAATCCAGCTCGAAATCTACTCATGGATGAATAGCAAAAGGGGATGGACGGTCAGCTTCAGCATTATGAATGAAAATAGAAATTAGATATTTCGAGGATCATATTTATGGAGCGAGGGATGTCCTCCAGATTTTCACAGTAGACTATAACTTCAAAGATAGTATGATCTCTACCATCAAGGGTTCTGGGACTGACTTAATCAAGTTAGACAAAATCAAAGACTATCTTTTTGGCAGATTCAGCATCCCAAGCATGAAGTGACATAGCATAAAGATGCAGTAGTACACGAGCCTGCAAATAATGAGGACTGGCCCCATTTCTATAGGACCAAGTCGAACAAAGAAAGTAAAAAAAATATGATGGATGTGGTTACGTCAAACGGCCTGTATTAGGAAGATTCATGATAGAAAATTAACTAAGTAGGCATTATCACTTAGCTTAATTAGATCTCAATCAATCCCTAAAGGCCCAAGGTGCATCAGAGCTTGTGCAATTTCGGATGCATCAGGAAGGTGTCCCCCTTCTATTATAGGATGGACATGGATCACTATGCCACTATGGAGTTTCCAATATCTACCCAAATGAATATCTTTAGTTGGCAAAAAAATTGATATTTTCTGGTCTGTCTTCAACAACAAAATCTCCCAAATCATCTATGTTCTCTTAACCCCACAATGCAAATGAATCTCCTATTGTGGCGGAAAATTTATAATGCATGGAGAACTTTCTGCAGAACAATCACATTCCTAGAAAATGCTTCATCATGTTCCTACATTTTTCTTTCATTTATAGAGAGATAGGAATGAGGGTTACCGCTCCATCTTCTCCTTATCGGGTGGAACATTGCACCTCACCTGAAAAATGTTCTCCATGTTTCACTTTTTCGTGAAATACCATTTTGGTATTGGTGAAACTAAAAATGCCCCTCAAAAATGACCTCACGTATTCATATGGATGGCATAGGAAGCGGATCATATTTTGACCACGATGTCATAATTTTGGAGATATTTTGATATTTTCAACATTCAGAGATATTTTTACTGTCAGATGTCATAATTTTAAACTACAATATTATAATTTTGATCCAAGATATCATAATTTTATTTTTTTAATAATTTTTATAGAATTATGACATCCTAGATAAAAGTTATGGATATTTTACTTCAAATTTATAACATCTTGGATCAAAATTATAACATCGAATGATAAAATTATGACATTCTCAGCAAAAAAAATATCTTTGTATGTAGAATTATAACATCTTAAATGAAAATTATGATATTATAGTTCAAAATTATAATATGGGTCAAAGTAAAAATCTTCAAATATAGAATTATGATATTCTAGATAAAAATTATGATATTATAGGTTAAAATTATAATATTCTACCATGAGAAGTCTCCGAACTCAAAATATGACTTACTAAATCTAAATTATGATATTATAGTTTAGAATTATCATATCATTACATAGAAAATATCTTCAAATATATTCTGGATCGAAAATATGAATTCATGTGTAGAAAATGTTCCAAAATTGCATAGGCATTACACAAATAAGATCAGTCCATGCAATATTATATTAAAATTTAAGACCATCTGTTATAATATATTTCACATCTTTATGAAACTAAAAGATCTGATATATAAATTATGGTATTCAGTAAGAAATTTACAGTATATTGTTCTCATAGTTGGTATACTTCTACCCCGTCTCTCCTACTCTCCTCTTCCTGCCATCCATTGGTAGAGACTTTCTAAACACCTCCCATTCCAAGGCGGGTGTGTGACAACACACCCCTCTTGAGCTCCCAGCATCCATCCAGAGGGTTGGGAGAGCACTCCTCCATCGAGCAGAAGTATCACCACGATGGGAGCATCTTCTATCGCATCTTCATCGATGGAGAATGCTCGAGGAGATCATCCTAACCACACCTAATAGCACTAACTTCTATTTATAGAGGGCTTTGAGCATAGTGGGGAAGAGATGGGTGTCGAAATATATAAAGGGCTCGAGAAGGTTCTCAAAAAAAAAATAATCTAGAAAGAGTCCCAACTGACAGTGGTGCATTGAGAGGCCACATGGCACAAACACAGTACATGTAGAAATAAGACATTGCATGTTAAAGTTATAACATTCGTAAAGCAAACATCACCAAATTATAATATCTTGTTTCAGAATTATGAATTAACATTATGACATTGTGGCAACTAAAATATCTTTGAACATAGAATTATGATATCCTGTGTTAGACTTTTACATTGTAGGTTAAAATTCTGACAGAGTGAAATGAAAAATATACCAGAATATAGAATTATGTCATCCTAAATCCAAATTATGAGAATCAAACTTTCTCTCTGTGTTAGTTGGCTGCACATGTATGCGTCAAACTCATCCAAAAATGGATTAGAGGATGGTTGGTTGCTCACAGTTATTTATTGGACTACCTCCACAACTTCATCTGAAAACATCCTCTACCTTTTAGCAAGTCTGTTACCTTTTCGTTTGATGGATGGATCATCGGATATCTTGTTTGGACTTTTCTTTGACTTCTTTTCGACTCCACTCTTTATTCTTTTCTCTCTTGGCCACCCCTTTGTGGTGATATTTTCAGGATCTCGGATAATAAATTCTAAACTTGTTTGTGTTAAGCTATTAGCATCTGCTGCTCTTCTGAATAATGTACTTAGATCAGCCATCACCAAGTTAAATGCATCTTAAAATATAGAGGCAACCTCAGCAAGCTTCATCAATTGATGACTCATCAAAGCATACCTATATGAAATACGATATCGATATGTTATAACAGATTGTCGTAGTTATAGATAGCACATTGTAATTCAATTACAGGATAATGACATACCGAGATTTTCTGGTACTCCTATCATAGAATTGGATATTGCAATCTAAACTATCGAATCTGTATTTCATATCCTTACACCATCTGCTGAGAAAGTATTTATCAGGAATGTGAAATATATCATTTTGATAGAGAACCAATAAGATGTGCCTGCATAAGTATCTCCTGAATTCAAATGATCGGCACTAGCATTTCACTTCCTCCAATTGACTGCACCATGATACACTATAGTTTTTGACAATCTATTTTTTTATTTCATTAACTTCAATTCTATCGAATGACTTCATGAAATAAACAGTGACGTTGTCAATTTCTTTAGTTAATCTAGCATTTGATGCAGTCATCTTAAATACCTTCATCTGAAATTTTTTGAATATGCGTCTTATGTACATAACTGCTGCTTGCCCTTCAAAAGGCGAGGATGTCTTCAAAAAAGTATTACTTTGTAGGGACTTATTGTCTTGTTCATTTTCTACTTCATATCTTTTCTCCAACACATCCTCATACTTCTCAATGAATTCTTTTAGGATAGTCTTCAAATTCACAAACCCATCGAAGAAGTGGTTAATGCTCTTACTCCTCTAAGAGGAAGACATGCCTAAAAAGGATATCAGAAGTAAAGGAGATTACTAATATAGTATTACAAAATATCATATAAAGATTAGAAAAAAAATTATATTATGATTCCAACATACCTGCAAAGAATGTATTTTTAAGATAAACTGGAACCTATTTATTCCGACATTCGTAGAGATCATGCAACTAATCTACACTCTTGTATTCTTCACACTTGTCCATGAGTTTTCTCCATTTCTTCTCGAAAGATTGCATCGTAACTATGTCATATACAACATCATCAAATTCAACCATAAATTTGGGATGTGTCGTATATATATGGCCTATTTTATCAGAGATCTTCTTCAAGATATGTCAAAGATAAAATCGATGTCGTGCATTAGAAAAAATCTCTCTGACAGCAGCCTCGATCATCTTATCCTGATCGATGATGATGGCACTAGGTGCTTTACCATTATTTTCATCTAGCCATAATTAAAATATCTACTTAAAAGTCTCCATCCTCTCATCTGATAATAACGCACAGCCAAGAAAGATGAACTATCCATGGTAGTTAACTCCAACAAATAGATAGAATGACATTTAGTATGTATTCATGAGATAAATGGAGTCAAAAGTCAATACATCATCAAAGTAAGTGCATGCTATTCTTGACCTTGAATGGATCCATAACACATTCTGTAACTACGCATTACTCTTCAAGTTCAATATATAAAAAAAATTTATATTTTTAGCTTATATTTGTGCGAAGTGGACAATCATTGACTGTGCATCTCCTTCTTTCAACTGATTTTGACATTTTTGATAAATATAATTATGAGTGTACTTCTTCCTGAATTCTAATTGTCTTCTTCTCCCTTTCGTTCTTTTCGTGGTAGAGTATATTTAAGTTGTAGGTATATTTATGGCATGCATGTTTGTAATCTTTACTTTTTCAGGTGTACTGATATTCCTGTGGGACCGTAGATAAGCGACAGTTGATATGGATAGCTCATAGTTGTATTCTAGAATAGCATCCTCCAATCTTCACTTACCAGTCTTGTTATTAAGTCTAATTTTTATTGAGGTTTTACAATCAATTTATCGGTGTCCCTATGATTTTTGAAATTGTCTGTTTTTCTATATTTTTCTTTCCTAGCATGCTAGATGTTTAAATCATAATTCTTTTTTTATTAGACCTACTGCACATAGTTGTGATTCCAAAATCGATTTTTTTTGCATAAGTATTGTAGAAATTGTACACATCGATTACTGAATTGAACTCTATTCCAACATAAGGATCAATATTATCATTATCTAAATATGGTACAATAGGAGAAGGTGGATTCTCAAGAGAACTACCACATGCTGTTATAAGATTGTCAAAATAATCTTCGAAAGGCATTTTATTTATAGGATGTCAAAATCAAGATATCATACAATGTAAAAAAGATATACTTCGAAGATGTTAGAGGAACAAGATGTCATAATATTAATATATAATATCATAATTTTGATATAAGATATAATAATATTATCAAAATCATATATAGAATATATTTTATCTACAGAATGTAATAATTTTTAATATAAAATATCATAAATTTGATCTATTATATCATAATATTATCAAAAAATTATGTTTAGGAGGTATTTTACTTATAGAATATCATAATTTTGATATAGAATGTTATAAAAATATAATAAAGCATACTTCGAAGTAATTATACGTACAGTATATCATAATATTAACATTTAATATCATAATTTTGATATAAAATATAATGATATTGTTAAAACTATATATGAAATGAGTTTTACCTACTGAATGTCATAATTTTTTTTAAAAAAAAACTATAAATTTGATCTATTATGTCATAATATTATCAAAACTATATTCAGTAGGTGTTTTACTAGCACGATGTTATAATATTATCTTAGAATGTAATAATTTTGATCCAAAATATTATAAAAATATCAAAAAGATATGCCTCGAAGGTATTTTATGTATAAAATATCATAATATTAACTTAGTATATCATAAATATCACATAATATTGTCAAAACTATCTTTGAGAGGTATTTAACCAACAGAATGTCATAAGATTAACATAAAATATCATAATTTTAACCTAAAATATCATAAAAATATAAAAAATTATATTTCAGAGGAGTTATACATACAGCATATCATAATATTAATCTTTAATATCATAATTTTGATATACGATATAATAATATTATCAAAACTATATTTGATAGGTATTTTACCAATAGGATATCAAAGTTTTAACATAAAATATCATAATTTTATCGCAGTATATCATAAAATTATCAAAAACTATACTTGAAAGGTATTTTACCTGCAGAATATCATAATATTAATCTAGAATATCATAATTTTGATCCACGATATCATAAAAATATCAAAAATATATACCTAATACATATTTTATCTATAAGATGTCATAATTTTAACATAAAATATCATAATTTTGATTTAAGATATCATTAAAATATCAAAAAAAATTGATTTTATTTTACCTATAGGATATTATAATATTAACATATAATGTTATAACTTCTCTCTAGAATATCGTAATATTGTCGAAACTACCTTCAATAGGTATTTTACCTACAGGATATTATAATTTTAACATAGAATATCATAATTTCGATCCAAAATATTATAAAAATATTTAAAAAAAAATTTAATTTTATTTTATCTACAGGATGTCATAATTTAACATATAATATCATAATTTAGATTTGGAGTGTCATAATATTGTCAAAACTGTCTTTGATAGATGTTTTATCTATAGGTTGTCATAATTTGAATGTTGAATATCATAATTTTGATCCAAGATATCATAAAAATATCAAAATAAATTTTTTAATTTTATTTTAGCTACAAAATATCATAATATTAATATATAATATCATAATTTGAATCTAAAATATTATAATATTATCAAAATATATATTCAAAAGATATTTTATCTATAGGATGTCATAATTTTAACATCGAATATCATAATTTCGATCCAGGATATTATAAAAATATCAAAAAAAAATTTAATTTTATGTTATCTACAGATATCATAATATTAATATATAATGTCATAATTTAGATCTGAGATATCATAATAACATCAAAACATGCCTTCGGAAGGTATTTTACCTATAGGATATCATAATTTTAATATTTAATATCATAATTTTGATCTAGAATATCATAAAAATATCAAAAAAAAATTATCTACAGGATATCATAATATTAATATATAATATCATAGTTTGGATTTGAAATATCATAATACTATCAAAATATATATTCAAAAGATATTTTACCTATAGGATATCATAATTTTAACGTCAAATGTCATAATTTTAATCCAAGATATTATAAAAATATCAAAAAAAATTAATTTTATTTTATCTATAAAATATTATAATATTAATATATAATATCATAATTTAGATCTGAGATATCATAATAACATCAAAACGTACTTTCGAAAGGTATTTTACCTATAGGATGCCATAATTTTAACGTCGAATGTCATAATTTTGATCTAAAATATCATAAAAATATCTAAAAAAATTAATTTTATTTTATTTATAGGATGTCATAATTTGGATCTAGAATATCATAATATTATTAAAATTATCTTCGAAAAATATTTTACCGATAGGACGTCATAATTTTAATATCGAATGACATAATTTCGATCCAAATATCATAAAAATATCAAAAAAAAATTAATTTTATTTTATTTATATGATATCATAATATGATATATAATATCATAACTTAGATTTAAAATATCATAATATTGTCAAAACTACTTTTGGTAGGTGTTTATATATAGGATGTCGTTATTTTAACATCGAATATCATTATTTTGATCCAAAATATCATAAAAATATCTAAAAATATACTTTCAAATTGGTATCATAATATCAATCTAGAATATCATAACATCCTAATTTATTATACTTTTAGATAAAATTTTATAACATGCTATATTCAAAATTAAGAAAAAAAACTCCATTTGAACCTATCTAACATATTAACTTTATTTAACTATCAAAGAGTTGCTGTAGTAAAAGAACTACCACAAAATCATAAAAAAATATCTATAGATAGTATTTTACTTTCTGATGGATAGAATATATTATTTGGACAGATAATATTATCTAGATGCTACTCAACAACTTTGGACGTACAATTATGGCTGAAAAATTATTTCTTGGATGGATAAAAGCTCAACAAAATAAGAAAAAAGAGTGAGAAGAGCAGTATTTGAAATGTCCAACTAGACTGCATAATAGTAAAAATATTGTCTTGAAGGGAAAGGATATTTTCATCATGTTAAATTTGAAAAACAGATTATGACATGCATTAAATATTTGCGACGATGAAACAGTGTACCATCTCTATTTCCTTCATGCCTTTAGATGTCCGGTCACATCGAGCCATGAGGGCACCCTGTGGACCAATCGGACGAGGCGGTGCACTCCACGTCAGATTTTCTACACCGCAGGTGGTGTACAAAGAATTTGCATCATCTTAAAAAGGTAGAGTTAGATTGTTTCCACAAAAGCACCAATCTTTTTTTTCTTTTCTTTTTAATTTTTCTTGGCCTTAGCTTCGAAGCTAAGAAAGTGCAGATCCAGCAGCCAAGGGGGGAGGTAAGTAAAAATAGAAGAAACCACTCTCTCTGCTTCTGGTTCTTCTCCATTTTTTTAAGTCAGTAATCTATTTTAAAAATAAAATGAGCTCACAAGTTTATGCATCACAAATATCTTACTTGAAAAAAAAATGTGGAAAACTTGAATTACTCGACTCACTACAGCTATAGTATAGATTGGTATTGTCGGAGGATAACAGATAGCAGATCCATTTGAAGCTTAATTTACAATAGAACGAAGAAAAATCAACTGCTTAAGATAGGAATGAAGGGAAGAATGACTAATACATTTTGCATGGGTCTATGAAGCCTTTTATGGAAAATCCATAAATATTGCGAAAGTTTGACACAATAGGGGCTCCAAAAATAAGAATTCAAGAACAATTACAAAACTGAAGTGCAATTCTTTTAGCTACGAATATAATAAAAATGAATTGCAGTGGTCCTAGAGCTAGATTTTCTGCAATATGATTTTCCTACTCAAAAGACACTCGACAATGCTCAAAAACTCCTATGCTGAATGATAAAGGTGAACATAGTATTTCAGCAAAATGCAAATCCCACAGCACTTAGATGATGGTGCCTGTGGTTGATCTTCGACGACCGTCATTCGAGAAGTAAATCACAAAAATTAATATAGCTGCCATTGAAATATACAAAAGCATAGAATTTTTTTATTTAAAGAAAAAACCATTTATATGATAGCACAACTCCAGTATGGCATCCATATTTTCTTCTAGTATTGCACTAACTGCTGACTGAATTTCTTCAATGGAGATCTCCACATCTGCTTCTTAGGAAAACATAAAATAAAAATCTGAAGAACAGAGGAGAGAGATGAAGGCAATGGAAACCCAAGAGAGAGGGAGAGGGGGGGAGTACGTACTCTCTAGGCTATACCGAGAGTAGTGGAGGTCGAAGGCTTTGGGATCGCTGTGGGGGAGAGGTGGTCGGTGGCCCTGCTTGGCGTACGTCTCCATCACTGTCTAGACCAGATCTGCCATCGTGTTCTCTGACGACATCACCATGAGCACCAGCCTCACATTTCGCTCGATCATCACGTTTAGCAGCAACTTCGTCGACCGCTGCACCACTGCCCCTCCATTGATCTCCAGCCGCTAAGGGATCTTAGGATGGTTCCCCGATCGTGCGGGTGATCTGGAAGGCGATGACCATGGCATAGTGCGACTCGAGATTATAAGCGGAGGGCTCAAAGATGAGGGCAAGGGTGGGGTCGGGCCTGGGTGGATGGGCGGGGGAGGGGGTAGGATCTTGGCCCAGGCGGCGGTGGTTGGGTTACAGACGAAGTAGGAGGGGCGGTGGACAGGCGTGAAGCAGCAGAGGAAGCCATTGATGAGGATCGGACGATGATCGTGGGGTGTGGAAGGAAGGAAAGAGAGGGGTCGGGGAGGGCATGGGTGATTGGATCGAAGGGGGCGACGGACGGGCAGGAGGCGATGGAGGAGAAGATGCCAGAGATGGAGCGGTGGCAGCTGGACTGGGTGAGGGCAAAGTTGGGGGAGGAGATGACTTGGGATCAGGAGGCGGAGACGAAGCGAAAGCGGAGGTCGGAGGCGGCAGGGAGGTAGGGGAGGGCATGGTTGCGGATGATGTCCGTGAGTGGGGTGTTGATATGCCGCAAGATCTGAGCGACCTTGGCACAGAGGCAGTCAAGGCTCCTTCGTCGCAACTGCCACCAGATTTCCTAGATGGCGGGCGCATCGTCTTGGCCGCAAGGCCTCGGCTGCATGATGTCGTCGGATCCCATGGAGCTGGAGTGAGTTTGTTTCTTGATTAAAACCCCAGCCATCATTTGGGTTGCATTGGGGCTGTTTTTATGTTTGATAAATATCCAGCACAAAACCCCAGCGCCTCGCATTCGCTTGGGATTCCTCAACCGTCTCGATGCATGGCATATCAAAAAATTACTTTATGATATTTGAATATAGATCAATAGCAAATCAAATTAGTAATCAAACATGATATTTGAATAAGAATAAATGAATCAATTTGAGGGATCAAAAATTAATCAATTTAAACATGATAAAGTCAAGGAAGAACTAGATAAAGAGCTCTAAGGGTGAGATTCAACTAGAAGATTTTCAAGATCATAAAGATCAAACTATGATGTAATCATGCAAAACAACAATATTAAGCACATTATCTTTGATAAATAGATGACTTATCTTGAAGTTCTTAGATCATGTATTTTTTGATAAATTTTAATAATTAGATATCTTATGAGAATGTCAAAATTTAATTCACATAATTTGCATATAAATGATTTCTTAATTAGTCAAGCTTATCATGATTCAACTTTCTCAAATAATTAACAATCAAAATATCACAATATCAAATATTAAGTGAACGTGAAGATAAATAATATATTAAAATATTCAAGATATAGAATAAGATGATTAAAAATATTGATAAATCATCAAAATCAATCAATTAAACTTAATGATTTTAACAATTAATGATGGTATGATATGAAAAAAATTAGTTTTTATCAAACATCATCACCTATCTATTTTAAGTCCTAAGCATTTATTTTTCAAGAATTTTTCTCTTTCAAAGCATTGGATATTTGGCACACCTACAAAATTATTTTTTGAATTTAGTATCCAAGTTTTCTTAGGTCTATTGAAGTTAGTGCATAAGATTTTTTTTGAAATCTAAATTTATTTAATCAAAATATGACCAATTCTAGTCATATTGCATTCAGATATTTTATGACCAACTTTATTATATTTAAAGTAGACTATAAAATAATTTTCATGATGAGCTTTAGAAATATATTTTTGATAATTTTTTATTTTTTTAAGAAATTAAAACTAATTCTAGTCTTATTGAAAATAGCTTTTTGATTGTTTAAAATCATTTGAAGCTTTTGAGAACTAAATATAAATTTATCAATCATAGGCTTCAAAACTTTAATCTCCTTTTTAAATTTTTCATTCTCTTTCACTAAAGATTTATCATATTTCAAAGATTTTTCTTTTTCTTTAGCTAAAGATATTTTTTCTTTCAAAAGATTTTTTAAATTTTCTTCTTTCTCATTTTTTCTTTTTCTTACCTTGCTCTCCCTTAATCAATACTTTCTTTCTTCTTTGTTTCTTCTTCTTCTTTTCATTCTTATAAGCCATGAGGCATAAGCTATAGAGTGCTTCCCTATCTTTTTTGGAGCTTGATTCTTCTTCTTGTTTTGCTCCCTTATAGCTTGCTTCCAACTTGTCTCACACCTATTTAAATAAAATATAAGATGAAATTATATTAAATTTATTTGTATCCAATGAGTAACAAACATATTCATGGCCTTATTATTCAACTGGGCCATTTCTTTATCACAGTCATCTTATACCCTTTTGGAATTGGATGAAGCAATAGCATTAATCAATGCATTAGGTGTGTGTGGATTATTGACTATAATTCTCCATAAATCATAACCATATGCTTGTATGAAGATTTTTATCCTAGCTTTTCAATATATGTAATTGGAGCCATTAAAGAAGTAGGGGTTGCATTGATTTATAGAATGACCTTCAATAAGAAAAGATTCAATTTAAATTGTCATAATCTTTGACTCAAGATTGCTAGATCAACAAAAATATAAGGGCATATGCTCTAATACCATTTGTTCCCTATAAAGATTTGCAACGATAAGGCAGTCTTTAGAGTCGATCAAATTGGCCTTGAAGAAGAAGTCAGATTCATTCGAAAAAAATCATCATCGAAGAAGCAGAAATCCAGGCCAACAACTTCCACTTTCGGTCTTCCAACCTTGTCAACTCCTCCAGCTCCTTTAGTCCTAGCTCGGTCAATTGGAACTTCGAGCACCAACCTCATGGAGGTTGATGATGCACCTAAAGTCGTCATCGCGCTCGCATTGAGGGTAGTACTCCCAACCACTTCGAAGTCAGTCTGAGCTTTGTCTCCATCACCTCTCTAGTGGACTCCATCCTCTACTCAATTAGCATTGTTACCACTACCCCCACTGGTGCCGACCCCACCAATGAGGCTCGAGGTAGGGTTTTCTTTGCCTGAGATCGAGCAAGAGTAAATCGCACTAGCAAAGAAGGTGTGGAGAGGTGACTCTACCCTCCATGATCATCGGCTCATCTGGGAGCTGATGAAAAGGTCTCTATTGCCATCCGATTGGGTGGTGAAGAAGTCTCATCCTCTAGATGAGGTCTTGAACACCTTGTATGGCGGTATCATTGGGGTAAGCTTCTATCTTTTTAATTTTCTTCTTATTCATAAGTCCAAGGTTGACTTTGTTTTCTATTGTAGCTGGTTCATGTTGTCACCGTCCTCAATGAAGGTCTCATCAAATTCAACAGGGGTGAAGTAAAAGCTTGAGGAGAAGCTTCAAGCTATCGAGGCCTAAGTGAAGGTTGCCAACAAGGCCAAGAAGATCGCTGAAGAGGCCAAAAAGATAGCTGAAGATGAAGCATCCCGATCCAAATCTGAGCTCCTTACATCTCGAAAGAGGATCGGGACACTCAAAAATTTTGTTGCGGTGGAGCATGACATTGCTGAAATGTGACAGTGGATAATCACCGAGCTTAAGGAGGCTTTGGAGCTTAATGAGGCTATTAGATGTATGTCCTAAAAATCAATCTGACTATCACATTATACTATTTTAGAACATAAATTTTAACTTGATACATTTTATTTATTAATAAAATTAAGCAATCTTCTATACCATTCTTATTATGTGTCCTTGAATCGTTTAAAAAATTAATAAAATGATGACACATATTCTTAAGAGTTAAAAATTTGAGACATGTATCATTGATAGTTAATTTCTAAATTACTTCTAATCGATAGATCATCATGGAGACAGTGATTGATCCGATGAGGTTGGTGCACGGATCACTTTCTTTAGGATAGATGATTCTTGGATCTATAGTATGGGAACACTGAGCGAGAGTATAGGTGATTATTAAAAAATAAACGATACTAAGTGTGATCAAAATGAGAAGTCACTTGGATATCATTCACTCGTCAAAGACTTTCTCGATGCTGTAGTTGTGTGAATAGTTCTTCGACCTACGGTGCCTCGACTATTTACAGTAAAGTTGCTATAGTTTGACTACATATTTTCTTAATTTTCTAGTCATATGGTTCCTTGTGGCATATGTTGGCTATAGTAGGTTCACTATAGGAGTAGGGTGCATATCTAGATGGAATCTATCGATCTTAGTAGTTAAAAAATAATCCTATGTAATTTATAAAGCTGAGTTCTTAAGACTGTGGGTACGACAATGTGATTAATAAAAAAAAAAATTATTGAGAAATCACGGGTTGAACTCAAACTAATTAAATCTTACATATGACGGATGATGAGATTTGATAAGTTTTTCATAATCTCTATCTTATCGAAACTCACGATAGAAGAACTAAATCATACATTAACTACACTTGAAGGTTCAGACTCTTCTATTTTACTGGATTGTCACTACATATTGCGAGGCGTCACTGATGAATTGTAAGACCCATGAAAATATATTGACTGTCAATAATTCTAATTGGATGAGTTAGAATTATTCTAATCCATTGAAAGAAGTTTTAATAATATTCATGAAAAAAATAATGATATATCTCACTATCAGACAAAATAGAATCTATGAGATCACACATAAAAAAAATTTTGACTTGATCGAACAATTACATTACGAATTTAATTTATAGATGAACCTAATTATCAAATTGATTGATGATTGAACCAATTTATAAAAGTTACAAAAGGGACTTACTGAAGGATTAGTGAGTTTGAGAAAAATATTAAGCAATTATTGCTAAATTAATGTTAATGATTTTATGTGATCATTTAATTAATGATTGGACCTTGTACAAATTAAATTGAATTTAATTTGATTCAATTTGGGGCTATTCTTAGTCAAAATAGGATTGACTTAACCTAATCTAAATTGGTTTGGAACCAATTCAAAAGGGTTAGGAGAGGAGTTTTCAGTTGGATTGGGACTTTCTCTCCTCTTACATGCTACAAAAGAGGGAGTGCCGACCACATAAAAGCAAGGGCCAACGCCCCCCCCCCCCCCATGGGATGTGGGCATGTAATAAAAGGAGGGAGAGAGAGGGCATGGCCAAGGTGTTGGCACACCCTCGCTAGGCTTATCTTTCCTCCCACTCTTTCCTATCTCCTTATCCAGATAGGATTCAAAATTTGAATTTGATTTAAATCTTTAAAATTTGAATTTGATGCAGATTGATCTCATGGAAGGATAAGGAATTGAGATCTATAAATAGGACCCATTAGAGAGGTGTTCGAAAATATATCCCAAAAGTCAATCGTCAAGCAGTTGACGGTTGAGCAACCAAGTATGGTAATTGATTTGTTAATAAATAAAATATATTTGGTATTTTTATCATAAGCTTTCATCTTCTAATGAACTCCGTTATTATGATGAAGTCCTTAGGACTATTCAGATTCGATAAAGAGAAAATTTATCGATTAGCCCTTAAAACTGTTCACGATCAAATGATAGGCTGTTAATAAGGACGACAGCTTCTATCGAGCATAGGTTACTGTAGGCCATATGGATTGGTTGTCCTCTTAACCAAGGAGTATGGAGACACTGGTATGGCATACAGATGAGATGTAAGGATACATCGTCATTGAACGTGACCAACTCCAGAGCATTCTACTGTCGAGAATATCTCTGATGAGATATAGGTATAAGTGTCCCTTAGACCTGAGATCACCTCAGTGACTTGCAAGCAACTCACTGTGCTTTGGTACTGGACTAACTGAATTTCTAATTCAGTGATGGAAGGCTTCTGGACATAGTCAAGTACTTGCAAAGTCAGAGTCTGATCGAGATGGGATTGACCACTCTCAGAGTTGGAGAAGAATGAGTCACTGTATTTCAATTTAGCAAAATCTTGATCAGGATAATCCATCAGATGGATTTGATATTTTGAAATACAATGTGGACAACTTGATCAGAGTTGATAGTTGAACTTTGAGGTGTCCTATGATCATTTTGGTCAAGGGGATGGATTATATGGAAACTATATTCGTATGGGTTCTAAGGATGTTGTTCTATAGATTTGACATATCCGATCATCGGGTAATATTGCTAGATGGTCATTTCGATTGATACAGAAATTTATTTTTATACTACCGACTTAGGTTCGAACCTATGAGGTCACACACATTAGAGTTCATGATCCGATCGGATGGTTGATCAATGATTAAGAATCGTTCTAGGGTTAAATGATCAATACGATTGACATTTAACCTAGTGCAAGTGTTACAGGAGGATCGATTAGCAATTCGATTGCTAATTGGCTTAATTTGATTAAACCAATAGGCTGAGATTAAGTCTAATTGAATATGATTTAATTAGATTTAGTTTGGGCTTGATTAGATCAAGTCCAATTGATTTATTGGATAAGCCAAGTGCAAGAAAAAAATTAGTCCTAGTTCAATTAGGACTTCGGTCAACCTAATTTTTAATTTGATTAGAAAATTAAATCAGATTTAAATCTAATTTAATCTGATTAAATTAGATTCTTAATTAGGATAAGATCTATTTTAATTGAGTTGATCTAATTTTGGTTGATTTGGTTTGAGAAACCAAATTAAAACAAGTCATAAGATAGAATCCTAGTAAGACTAGGATTCCACCTTGCGCCACATAAGCCCCCCCACGTCCTCTCTCTTATTCCATGCCAATCTTCTCTTATTTTGTGCAACAAAAGCCCTCTCCTAGGTCTTTCCTACATCCAAAAGGTTTCCTCTCTTCTTTCATACATGGAAAGTGGTTGTGGATCAAATCAAAGTAAGAATAAGTTTGGATTTCAAATTCTATGAGATAGAGTTTTAAAAATCCAAAACTCTTTTTTTTTGCATCGAATTTATCCATTTTTTTTTTGAAATTTTTGTGACTTTTAGGACACACATTATGCACCCTTTGGTAGTGGTCCATGCATGAAAATAAGGAGGAGGCACCCAAGAATTGGGCGCCCCTTGTCTTGCCATGTTTGGATAAGCCTTGACTAGGTATTTGACCTAGACAAGGACTCTATCATATCTCTCTCTATAAAATGAGTTTCTTCATAAAATATTTGTAGATTATAGAGATTTGAGAGACCTTTGAGGCAACCAAAAATCAGAGAAAAAGACCTTTAGGTCATGGAAATATAATAGACACAAGATAGGATGTCTAGGAGAGAGTAAAGAGAAGAAGAAGAGGGTCTTCTTCTAGGGTTGTTAGTTTCATCTCTTCCCTTTCTCCATCTTGAGTTTTTCTGAGAGCGCCTCAGATCTAAAACTCCTCCTCCTACTTCTCATCTTTGAAAGAGCTCAAATCAAGAAGAAGGAGGCACCTGATCAACCATCGAAGAAGGATCAGCGCATTACTAGCATACTGTGCTGATTTTCTGAAGCAGGACTTCTGATCGAGATTTGTAAGCTCGTGTGGACGACTCTTAGAGATCGGATGCATGTAGAGTTTGCAACATCATCCTCAACCCCGGATCAGCAAGGTTAGAACATCTAACTTGCAAGGTAATAGATCTGATCTATTGTTTAATACATACATTAGATGTAGTATAGAAATATGTTGATATGATCAACATGTAGTTCGTGCTCTATATATTTTAATTTATGATTTAATGCTATGTAATAATCATGTAATAGGATCTTAGATTTAAGAATTTTTTTATTTTAAAAAATAAATTTTGATTTATTTTAGTCTTCCACTGCCTGATCTTGAAAAAATTTCAAGATCTAACCCTGAAATCCTAGATCTGGTTCCTTCAATTGGTATCAGAGTCCAGATTGTTTATTAAATGATTATTTATACATACTTAGATTATCTTTTAGATTAGATCTAATTTATAATTTAATTATTAAATCTGAAATTAAAATTTTAGATTAATCACGAACTGCAAGGTTGTCCTGCTGTAAGGTTTACCCCTTACAGTGCAAAGGTTGTCCTAGTTCGTGTAGATCTATCTTTAATCATAAATTTATTAGATATGATCTAGATTAAATTTATAATTTATTAGATTTAAAATATATTTAAATCTAAAATAAAATCTCTTTGTTAATAATATTTGTGCAAAGAAATTGTTTAAAGTTAAAATTATTTCAATTACATAAACCTATTTAGATTAGATCTAAAGTAGTTTCATGTTTATTTAATTTGCATCTTGATTATGAATCAAACATGCAATATAGTTGGTAGAACCATATTGTAAAATTATTTTACAAATATGAAAATTATTTTCAAAAAATCGAACCCAACCCTCAGCCAAAACTTAATTAAGAATTAAGAAGTTGTTTGATTAGGTTCCAGGATTGTGAATTGAAGAACCTAAGAGACAAACCATAACACATTGGGTTAATGGGTTAGTGAAAATTAGGTCCATTAATTGGGTTAGACCTATGGTTAGATTAAAGATGGACTTAATTAGAGAATTGACTAAATCTAATCAATTGTTGTCTTAGATTAGGTCAAAGATTCTCTAGATCAATTACAATAGTTGTAGTTGATCAAATCTATGTCCTTAACGAGAACCAAATGGACTTGATTCTTGGCTAAGCGGTCTAGCACGAATTGTTAGATTGATCTAATCAAAACTAATTAAATCAGTTGGTGTCTAAGGTAAACCAGACCGATGGTTTTTAATTGGGAGTCCGCTTATCTGGCTATTTTTGATGGTGTCTAAGGCAAGCTTTGGCCGACCCTCCCACTGATCGAACTTATCTGATCTCTTGGTGAAATTATGTTTTGATCGAATCACTTGACTATTCGAGCTGACCCAAGTCAGCTAGGTAAATCAGTTTGACTGATTTAGGTGCTCCTAGACCAGCTCTTTTAATGATCTCCCTTAAGCTGACTTGGTGAAGCCAGTGGGAGGATCATGATAAGCTGGTTCATCTGACCTCATCCTCTAAATCATTTAAATTCTCTAAAATTATTAGGTCTTTAAAATGATAAAGTTATGGAGATAACTGAGTCATAGCCTCCCATTAAGGTGTTTAATAATAAGTCCATTAACTCAATAATCATTGCAGACTCAAAGGCTTAGTGCTTGTTGACTAATAAAATTATCACTCATCATATGACGACTTGAAAGTGTCTCTCTAATGGTGGTTAGGTGAGCCAACTAAAGTTGGGCTTAATCATTCGTTGGTTAGATGCACCAAGTATGGTCATGTTAATGGTTGGACCTAATCGGATCCTTACAGTGCAGGCCAAAGCCTACTGATTAGGTTTCTGGGGCAAAATTAAAATTACTAAAAATTATTTAGAGAAATAATTGATTACGAACCTACCCTTAGATGTACATGGGTTGGCCAACCAAAGTTAGGCTTGTGTGCAGTCTAAGTGGATTCTAGTACCCACTAAAAAATTAGGATAATTCCTCAAATTGAAGGTAGAGGCTATCAATTCGAATAAAATAGTGAGAGAAACCTTTTGATTAAAGTTCAAATCTTTAGGTTTAATGAATCAATTACTAATTAGGTTATGATTTTTTTTGAGCAAATATGGCCACTTCCCTATCGCTCCGATCATTGTTGGACAATGATAAGTTAGTGGGACCCAACTTCGGTAGCTGGTACTGAAAGTTGAAGATAGTCCTGGAGCATGAACGGATCCTATATGTGATAGTGGATCCTGCACCTGAGGAGCCAGCTGCCAATGCATGTGGAACAGTCAAAGACACTTACCAGAAGTAGCTCAGTGACCGAACCATGATGCGCTGTATCATGCTGGCTGCCATGAGCGACGAGTTCAGTCACAGATTCGAGATGGCTCAGTCAAAGCACATGCTTCAAGTGTTGGAGGATACCTTTGGCACACCTGATGACGTGGAGAGGCACAAGACTAGTTGTGCCATCTTCAACATCAAAATGCGGGATGGTGCCTCTGTCACTGATCATATATTGTACATGATCGAGCTGATGAAATGATTGAGCAAGCTCGGCTTTTCCTTGCATGAGCAGCTTGGGAAGGATGCAATACTAAACTCGCTGCCCGAGTCTTATCTCCCATTCTTCACTCATTATAGAATGACAAAGTCTGAAGTGAACTACCACGGGTTATTGGGGTTGCTTCAGAACTTTGAGAAGGATCACCAACTCCACAAGGAGTCGGTGAACTTAGTGGGAGGTTCGTCTTCTGGTTCTCGACCCTTTAAGAAAAGAAAGAAGAACAAGAAGAAGAAAGTGAAGAAGGTGCAAGTTTAGGCTGGGCATCAGTCCAGGGCCAGACCAGAAAGATCAAGCCCGATAAGAGTCTATTCTACTGGCAAGCACCCTAGATTAGATAGTGTGTCAGATATCTACTTATGGCACTGTAGGCTAGGTCATATAAACAAGAATAGAATAAACAGGTTGACTCAAGAGGGAATCCTCAAAGTCAGTGATTGTGAATCACTTCCAACCTGTGAGTTCTGTCTTCTTGGTAAAATGACCAAGTCATATTTTATTGAAAAAGGTGAGAGAACTACTGAGCTCTTGGGCCTAGTATATACTGATGTATGTGGGTCCATGAGTACAAGTACTAGATGTGGATATTTCTATTTCATAACTTTCATGAATGATCTATCCAGACATGGATATGTCTATCTGATGAAACATAAGTCAGATTCATTTGAAATGTACAAACGATTCCGAAGTAAAGTAGAAAAACAAACTGGGAAGAGTATTAAAACTCTTTGATCTGATCGAGGAGGAGAATATCTTTCTAGTGAGTTTCTCACATATCTAGGAGAGAATGGAATTCTCTCCCAATGGACTCCTTCAGGAACACCACAGCATAATGGTGTGTCTGAAAAGAGAAATCGAATTCTATTAGACATGGTCCGATCCATGATAGATTTTTCCAGCTTGTCGATATCCTTCTGAGGATATGCACTCGAATCGACCTGTTATCTGTTAAATAGGGTTCCAAGTAAGTCTGTAATTAAAACTCCATATGAGATATGGACAGGATATAAGCCAGCACTTTCACACCTTAGGGTCTGGGGGTGCCCGACCTATGTCAAACGATTAGTCACAAACAAACTTGAACCTAGGTCTGACAAATGCACATTCATAGGGTATCCCAAAGAGATCAAAGGATATTTTTTCTACCATGCAGATAAACAAAAAGTGTTCATCCGCCTTAAGGCTATCTTTTTAGAAAAAAGTTTCTTGGTGAAGGAACTGTTGCCTCTAAGGTTGAACTTGATGAAGTTCAACAGGTAGAAGGACCGACACCAATAGCTGAACCTGAGTCAGATTTGATTAGATCAGATCCGGAGCCCAATGTACCTGCACCATTAAGGCGATTTGATAGAATACCGCATCAACCGGATAAATACTACGATTTCTTGATCCGAGACGGTGATCCCATCGAACTCGATGAGAACGATGAGAATCCGATCACCTATATGGATGCAATGTAGAGACCTCATTTCGAAAAATGGTTTGAAGCCATGAAATTCGAAATGGAGTCCATGAAGGTCAACGATGTATGGACATTGGTTGACCCACCTAAAGGGGTTAAACCCATTGGGTGTAAATGGGTGTTCAAAAGAAAAAGGGGCGCGACGGAAAGGTGAAGACCTATAAAGTCTGTCTGGTTGTCAAGAAGTATTGTCAACATTAGGGTATTGACTATGACGAGATATTTTCTCCTGTGACAATGCTCAAATCCATTCGGATAATGCTTGCAATAGCTGTCCATCTGGATTATGAGATCTGGCAAATGGATGAAAAGATAGCTTTCCTGAATGGAGAGCTGACTGAAGAGGTGTATATGATACAACCTGAGGGGTTTACATCCATAGATGAGTCCAAGGTGTGCAAGCTTCAGAGATCCATTTATGGATTGAAGCAAGCTTCTCGAAGTTGAAACATGCATTTTGATAAGGTGATCAAAATGTATAGCTTCGTTAAGAATGAAGAAGAGCCCTGCATCTATAAATGGATAAATAGTCTAGTTGTGGTATTTCTTATCTTGTACGTGGATGACATTCTCTTAATCGAGAATGACATCCCCACACTACAGAGAATAAAAGTTTGGTTGTCATCACAGTTCTCCATGAAGGACTTGGGTGAAGCATCCTACATCCTAGGGATAAAGATCTATAGGGATAGATCTAAAAAGATGCTTGAGTTATCCCAATCCACGTACATAGACACTGTGCTGAAGAAGTTCAGCATGGAGAATTTCAAGAAAGGCTATCTACCGATAGGCCATGGAATTTCTCTCTCTAAAAAGGATTGTCCGACAACTCCTGAAGAGAGAGAGCATATGAGTAAAGTCCCATATGCTTCGATCGTAGGATCTATCATGTACACCATGATATGTACAGGACCAGATGTGGCATACTCACTAGGAGTAGTGAGTAGATACCAATCTGATCCTAGAGAAAATCACTGGAAAGTGGTTAAAGCCATCCTTAAGTATTTAAGAAATACTAAGGATCAATGGTTGGTTTAAGGTGAGTCGGATCTGAAACTTGTGGGGTTCATAGACTCCAGCTTTCAGTCTGACCATGATGACAGCAGAAGCGTGTCGGGTTATATCTTTACTCTGAATGGTGGAGCTATCTGCTAGAAGAGTTCCAAATAGCATACTGTGGCAGACTCTGTTTATGAAGCGGAGTACATCGCAGCATCGGATGCTGCGAAGAAAACTGTGTGGCTGAGAAAATTCATCATCGAGCTTGGAGTAGCATCCTCCCTCGATGGTCCGGTCCTGCTCTACTGCGACAGCACTGGTGCCATAACTCAGGAGAAAGAACCCAAAGCACACCAGCAGACGAAGCACATTTTGCACCGCTTCCACCTGGTTCGGGAGATCATGGATCGAGATGACGTCGATCTTCAAAAAATCGATGAAAAAAAGAACCTGGCCGATCCCTTCACTAAAGCCCTGGCAATAAAGGAGTTCGACAACCACAAGTCGAAGATGGATATTAGATACTGTGCTGAGTAGCTTTAGAACAAGTGGGAGTTATTGAAAAATATATTCCAAAAGTCAATCGTCAAGCTGTTGACGGTTGAGCAACCAAGTATGGTAATTGATTTGTTAATAAATAAAATATATTTGGTATTTTCATCATAAACTTTCATCTTCTAATGAACTCCATTGTTATGATGAAGTCCTTAGGACTATTCAGATTCGATAAAGAGAGGATTTATCGATTAGTCCTTAAAACTGTTCACGATCAAATGATAGGCTGTTAATAAGGATGACAGCTTCTATCGAGCATAGGTCGCTGTAGGCCATATGGGTTGGTTGTCCTCTTAACCAAGGAGTGTGGAGATACTGGTATAGTATACAGGTGAGATGTAAGGATACATCGTCATTGAACGTGACCAACTCTAGAGTATTCTGCTATCGAGAATGCCTCTGATGGGATATAGGTATAAGTGTCCCTTAGACTTGAGATCACCTCAGTGACTTGCAAGCAACTCACTGTGCTTTGGTACTGGACTAACTGAATTTTTAATTTAGTGACGAAAGGCTTTTGGACATAGTCAAGTACTTGCGAAGTCAGAGTGTGATCGAGATAGGATTGACCACTCCAAGAGTTGGAGAAGAATGAGTCACTGTATTTCAATTTAGATAAACCTTGACCAGGGTAATCCATCAGATGGATTTGATATTTTGAAATACAATGTGGACAACATGATTAGAGTTGATAGTTGAACTCTGAGGTATCCTATGATCATTTTGGTCAAGGAGATGAATTATATGGAAACTATATCTGCATGGGTTCTAAAGATGTTGTTCTACACATTCGACCTATCCGATCGTCGGGTACCATTGTTAGATGGTCACTTTGATTGATACAAAAATTTATTTCTATACTACTGGTTTAGGTTTAGATCTATGAGGTCACATACATTAGAGTTCATGATCCGATCGGATGGTTGATCAACGATTAAGAATCGTTCTAGGGTTAAATGATCAACACGATTGACATTTAACCTAGTGCAAGTGTTACGGGAGGATCGATTAACAATTTGATTGCTAATTGACTTAATTTGATTAAGCCAATGGGTTGAGATTAAGTCTAATTAAATATAATTTAATTAGATTTAGTTTGGACTTGATTGGATTAAGTTCAATTAGTTTATTGGATAAGCCAAGTGCAAGAAAAAAACTAGTCCTAGTTCAATTAGGACTTGGGTCAACCTAATTTCTAATTTGATTAAAAAATTAAATCTAATTTAAATCTAATTTAATCTGATTAAATTATATTTTTAATTGGGTTAAGATCTATTTTAATTGGATTGATCTAATTTTGATTTGATTTGGTTTGAGAAATCAAATTAAAATAAGTCATAAGATAGAATCCTAGTAAGACTAGGATTCCACCTTGCACCACATAAGCCCCCCCACGCCCTCTCTCTTATTCCACGCCAATCTCCTCTTATTTTGTGTGACAAAAGTCCTCTTCCAGATCTTTCCTACATCCAAAAGGTTTTCTCTCTTCTTTCATACATGAAAATGGTTGTGGATCAAATCAAAGTAGGAATAAGTTTGGATTTCAAATTCTATGAGATAGAGTTTTAGAAATCCAAAACACTTTTCTTTTTGCATCGAATTTATCCAGATTTTTTTTGAAATTTTTATCACTTTTAGGATACACATTGTGCACCCTTTTCTGATGGTCCATGCATGAAAATAAGGAGGAGGTGCCCAAGAGTTGGGTGCCCCTTATCTTGTCATGTTTGGATAAGCCTTGACTAGGTATTTGACGTAGACAAGGACTCTATCATATCTTTCTCTATAAAATGAGTTTCTTCATGAAATATTTATAGATTGTAGAGATTTGAGAGACTTTTGGGGCATCTAAAAATTAGAGAGAAAGACCTTTGGGTCATGGAGATATAATAGACACAAGATAGGGTGTCTAGGAGAGAGTAAAGAAAGAAGAAGAGGATCTTCTTCTAGGATTGTTAGTTTCATCTCTTTCCTTCCTCCATCTTGAGTTTTTCTGAGAGCATCTCAGATCTAAAACTCTTTCTCCTATTTTTCATCTTTGGAAGAGTCCAAATCAAGAAGAAGGAGGCACCTGATCAACCATCGAAGAAGGATCAGCGCAGTACTAGCATACTGTGCTGATTTTTTGAAGCAAAACTTTTGGTCAAGATTCGTGGGCTCATGTGGATGACTCCTAGAGATCGGATGCATGTACGGTTTGCAACATCATCCTCAAACCCGGATCAGCAAGGTTAGAAAATCTAACTTGCAAGGTAATAGATCTGATATATTGTTTAATACATACAATAGATGTAGTATAGAAACATGTTGATATGATCAACATGTAGTTCATGCTCTATATATTTTAATTTTTGATTTAATACTATATAATAATCATGTAATAGGATCTTAGATCTAAAAATTTTCTAATTTTAAAAAATAAATTTTGATTTATTTTAGTCTTTCGTTGCTTGATCTTGAAAAAATTTCAAGATCTAATCTTGAAACCCTAGATCTGGTTCCTTCAAGAAGATGCCCTAACTCTTGAAGAGATCCCTCTAAGCCCCTCTCTTTCTTGCCGCCCACCCTCCTTCTCTCCTTCTTAGTGCCACCCAACAAAAGGAGGGAGTACTTCCTCCTTTTATTTCTTTTAGTTCATCATCAACTTCCTCTTTCTTGAGAAGAAAAGAAGAAGAAATGAGATTTGATTTGAAGAGAGAAAGATCTATACCCTGATGATCTTTGGAGTCTCTTGATCAAAATCAGTCCTATATGGATAACTGTAGAGATCGGATACTTGTGCAACTTTTAAAAATTTTAAAAAATATCCACAGTTTTTAGATCACGATGAAGATCTACCCATGCAAAGATAAAATTTTAGATTACAATATAATAGATCTAAATCTTGTGTACGTAATAATTTCTAGGTATGAGATATGATCTTCATGTATGTTTGTTAGATTAGATTTAATTAGATTTAAATTGTTGAAATCTGAAATCATTATTTTGCTATGCATATAAATAAATTTTTGAAATTCAGAATGCATATGAATCGACATGAGATGGCGTTTCTTTCAAGTAGTCATTACATTGCAAGATTAAGATCAAGATTTTAAATATAAAAATTTGAATTTTATTCTTTAAAAGATTAATTTTAGATTTGGAAATCATTTTCAAGAACTCAAATCAAGAATGATTTTTGATCATGCGATTGTTTTTAAATCTGAAAATCTATTTTCAGATCTAAAAATCAGATTTTGAATGATCAGTAGATGGATTTTAAGATCTAAAAATTTATTTTCTGATCTAAAATTCAGTTGCTTGATGTTCATATTAATTTTTTTAAATCTAAAATTATTTTAAGATCTAAAAAAAAATTGGTATTCTTATGTTCATGCATCTAGAATTCTTATCTAATGTTCATATGATCTGAATTAATTAGATCTGAATTTTACCTTTATTATATATTCATGCATGAGATGATGTTCATAGATAGAGATCAATCTTGATGTGATTTATAATTGTATGGATGCTATCAAATTAATGAAATTTGATTAAATATAAAATTATATTTTAAAATCAATCTTAGATTATCCTGATATAAGGTTGTCCTGGCATAACCCATTACACTTGCACGTTATCCGAGGATGAGAAGAGATTGATTTGAAATAACAATCAAAGAAATTAAACATGAACATGGGATCATTCAAATCTAGATTATGAGACAATCATAAGGGTGTTGTCATAGATACGTGTGGTGATCTTCTTGAATCACTACAACTCTTAAGGAAGGGTGTATCATGAACACATAATTGGTTTGTAATTTGCAATCCATGGTGGCCAAAACCAATAGACTAAACCAATTGAAATTGATTGATCAATTGGTGTCTAAGAAAAGTGATAGAGTAATGGTTACTTAATTAGGACCATTGCTCATGCGTGGGGAGCCTCCCACCAATCTTGATCTTATTTGACCAATTTGTTGATTGAATTCTGTTGGGTGCCTAATATTGAGTTCACCACACATATTGTATGTGCACCATGGCTTCAGTCCTGGTGAACTAAATAAGGATCTTTCAATTGGATCCTTAATTATAGATTTACATAAGATGTAAATTAAAATAATTAAAAGAAGAGATCATAATCAAATCTTCTTGCACACATATTAAGTTTAGCGGTCTTCTACCATTATAAATATGCGGATGTTATTCTGGTGTGGATTATTCTCGACTAGATATAGTAGTTCAGTTGCACTTGAGGGACTCAATTGCTCTATTAACATAAGATGTTGTAGGATAAAAATGAGGTTGGACCTAATATCTGTCAGATGATGGACCTAATGATGGCTTTACTCTTGCATTGAATGGTGGGTCTGACTTAACTAAGGAGTGGAGCCAATATTTGTCGAGTGGACCCAATATTTGTCAAGTAAAGCTTTCATGACTTAAAGACCGAATCACTACAACATGCTTAAGAAGCATTGAACAAGAGTTGTCCACTCATTGGTATGCATATCATCAATATTTGTTAGGTGAGATATCGTATGTCAGTGGGACCGTAGTATCCATTAGAAATTCTAGTCGCGAAGGACTTTTATTTCTCTATCCAAGGAGTGTAAGAGACTCAAAAAAATAGTGAGAGTAATATTTATTTTAAAAGACCCTAAAATAAATTAAAAAATTAAGTACAAAGTTTAATAAGAATCTCTTCTCTCTGTAGTTCACAATGTCAGCTTCCAACCCTTTAAAATCAATCGACTGACCGAAAACAACTACAAAGACTGACTTAGGAACCTCAAAATTGTTCAAAACTTAGAAAAGATAGGCTATGTACTTGATTAGGAATCCTTAGTTTTACCAAACCATCCAATTGTTGGATAAAGGACAGCATTCGAAAAATGGACGGATGATTATAATAAGGTTAAGTGCTACATCTTGGTGTCGATATCTAATGAACTTCAACACCAATATGAAGACATACAAACTATCAGGACTATGATAACTCACCTGTAAGAGTTGCATAATAAGTGAAAACAAACTACACATTATGAAGTGTCTAAGAGGCTCTTTAACACCAAAATATGTGATGGATAATCGGTCTACGATCATTGTGTGACAACGATTAAAGACCTCGAAAAGCTTGAGAAGCTTGGTATAACCATGCATAAGAAATTACAAGTAAATTTGATCCTGCAATCCCTCTCTAGTTCATATAGACAGTTTATAATAAACTACCATATGAACAAGATTGATAGTACTCTATCCGAATTGATGAATATGTTGGTGACTACTGAGAGGACCTTAAAAAGTTTAAGGGATACTATTCTTGCTGTTGAGCGGACATCTAAATTCAAGAGAAAATCTGCTTGAAAGAAGAAGCAAAAACCTACGAAGAAGCAAAAATAGGAGAATAAGCCAAAGAAGGATACTCCTAAGAAAGCAGCTGACAGAAGAAAATATTTCCATTACAATATTGACGGCCACTGGAAGAGAAACTATCCGGCATACCTGGAGAGCCTAAAGAAAAAGAAGGATGACACACCTTCTGAAGGTATGTCAAATCTGCTCGTAATTGAATCAAATTTAATTGGGTCATAGATTGGTTCTAATGCTCATTTGTGTACTTCAATCCAGGATCTGGTAGAATGTAGAGGGCTGAGGGAAGATGAAATAATTTTTTGGATCGACAATGAAGCAAAAGTTGCTGCTATAGTCATTGGCACATATCCTCTGCGATTACCGTCAGAATTTTATTTAATTCTTAGAGACTGTTACTATGTACCTGCTGCTAATAGAAATTTAATTTATGTACCTATACTAGCACAGAAATAATAGATTTTTAATTTTAATAAAGACTACTGTTCAATTTATTTCAAAAATAAATTGATTGCATATAATTTTTTAATTGATAGTTTCTACCATTTATATGTTGATATATCTGTGAACGTATCCAAGCAGATAGTGAATACTATAGGATCTAAGAGATCTAGGGATGAGATAAACCACAGGTATATGTGGCATCTCAGACTTGCTCATATAAGAGATGATAGGTTAAACAAATTAAAAAAGGATGGGATCCTTAGCTCATTAAATTTTGAGTCGTATCCAATTTGTGAATCCTGTCTTTAAAAAAATGATCAAATTATCCTTTGTGGACATGGGAAGAGAACAACTGAATTACTTGCTCTGATACATACTGATGTGTGTGGTCCATTTGATGTGCAAGTCAGAGATAGTTATCACTACATTATCTTTACCAATGATTATTCATGGAATAGATATATATATCTTATGAGAAACAAATCCAAAGCTTTTGAAAAGTTCAAAGAATTTAGATGAAAAGTAAATAAACAAATCAAAAAATCTTAAGATTCTTTGATTAGATCGAGGAGGAGAATATCTTAGTAGAGAATTTTAGAAATATCTCAAGGAGAATGGCATAGTCTCACAATAGACATCTCCTGGTATATCTCAACTCAATGGAATATCGAAAAGGAGGAACAGGACTCTATTAGACATTGTCGATCTATGATGAGCTTCATTAATTTATCTTTGCTTCTTTGGGGACATGCTTTACCTTCTGTGATCTATTTATTAAATAGAGTACCCTCTAAATATGTTCCTACTACGTTATATCAAATGTGGCATGATAAGAAGTCGAGTTTCGTCACCTTAAGATGTAGAAAAGTCCAGCCTATGTTAAAAGGCAACAGACAGATAAGTTAAAAGTTAGATCTATGAGGACTTATTTTATAGGATATCTTAAAAAATTATTAAGATAGTATTTTTATTTTCTAAAGGATCACCATGTAATTGTAAGCCGACATACCACATTCTTGAAAAAATAGTTTATTCAAGATGGAGGTAATGAGAGACAAATTAAGCTTGAAGAGAGTCTTTGAAGAGCAACAGATCATAGACTAATTAGAACCTATTCAAACTAAGTCAGTAGATATAGTACCTCCACCATCTCATAGATCTAGTAGGGTCTTTCATCCTTCTAAAAGATATATAGGGATGATCATAGAGGTATAAAAAGTATTCCTCATGAGAGATAAGGAATATATAGATGATCCTAAAATCTATGATGAGATGATGTCTTATATCAATTTTGAGAAATGGTTAAATGCTATAAAGTCAGAGATTGATCCATACATACGAACCAAGTATGGACCTTGATAGATCTACCAGAAGATATAGTACCTATTGGATGTAAATAGATCTATAAAAAAAAAATAGATACAGATAGAAAGATAGAGACCTATAAAGCTAGGCTCATAGTGAAAGATTATAGTCAACATGAAGGCATTGACATCAAGATACCTTTTCGTCTGTGGCCATACTAAAATTCATCCGCATATTGCTTGCCATTGCAGCTTATTATAACTATGAGATATAATAGATGGATGTGAAAACTATATTCTTAAATAGATATCTTAAGGAAGATATCTATATGAAGTAGCCTTTGAGTTTCACTTTCGATGATGGAGATCACAAAATTTGTAAGCTACATAGATCCATATATGGATTGAAGCAAGCATCTCAGAGTTGGAATACCTGTTTTAACAATGCGATCAAATTGTTTAAGTTCATCAAAAAATGAGGAGGAACTTTATGCCTTCAAAAAGATTAGTGGGAGTGCTATGACGTTCCTCATATTATATGTGGACAACATCCTCCTTATTAAAAATAATGTTTCCATGCTGACTTCGGTCAAAAATTGGTTGTCTAAGAATTCTTAATGAAAGACCTAGAAGAGGCATCATATATTCTTGGTATAAAGGTTTATAGAGATAGATCTAAGATGATATTTGGTTTTTCACAAAAAATATACATAGAGAAAGTGCTGAAGAGGTTCAATATAGAAAACTTCAAAAGAAGACTGTTACCCCTTAGGCATAGCATTCATCTCTCCAAGATATGTCCGACCACATCTGAGGAGATTCAGTGGATGAGAAAGATCTCTTATGCCTCGGCTATAGGAAGCCTCATGTATGTCATGTTATGTACATGACTTGATATAGTACTTGATGTGAGTGTCACAAGTAGATATCAATCGAATTCAAATGAGCAATATTGGATTACCGTGAAGAACATCCTTAAGTATTTGAGAAGAACTAAAGATTTATTCTTGATCTTTGAAAGAGAGTTTGAGTTACGGATTGAAGGATACACTGATTCAGATTTTATGTCTGATACTGATGATAGAAGGTCTACATCAGGATTTGTGTTCTTGTACAATGATGGTTTGATTAACTGGAAGAGTTTCAAGCAATAGATCATTGCAAATTCAACAATGAAAGCTGAGTATATTGCTGTATTAGAAGTTGTGAAGGAAGCCTTTTAGTACAAAAAATTTATTACAGAACTGGATATCATAACATCGAATGCCATCACATTATATTACGACAACAACAATGTCATAGCTCTCGCTAAAGAGTCTAGGTCTCACCAGAAGTCCAAGCACATCAAGCAGCATTATCACATCATTCGTAATTATCTTGAGAAGAAATACGTCGAGGTGTAAAGAGTTGACTCCATGAAAAATATGACAGACCCACTAATTAAGCTATTTAGCCAGCAGAAGACTAAGCCCATCTTGAGAAGATGGGGATTAGATACATGATAGATTAACTTTAGTACAAGTGAGAGATTATTAGATGTATGCCGTAGAAGCTAATATTCTGACTGACACATCATATTATTCTAGAATATAAATTTGTACTTGATATATTTTATTTATTAATAAAATTAAGCAATCTTCTATACCATTTTTGTTATGTGTCCTTGAATCATCTAAAAATTTAATTAGATGATGATACATATTCTCAAGAGTTAAAAATTTGATATATGTGTCATTGATAGTTAATTTCTAAATTACTCCCAACTGATGGATTATCATGAAGATGGTGATTGATCTGATAAGGTGGTGCATGGATCGCTTTCTTTAGGATAAATGAATCTTGAGTCTGTAGTGTAGGGATACAGAGTGAGAGTGCAGATGGTTGTTAGAGAATAATAGTATTGAGCGTGATCAAAATGAAAAGTCACTTGGATGTCCACTCATTCATTAGTGACTTTCTCGATACTATAATTATGTGAATAGTTCTTCAGCCTATGGTACCTCGACTATTTATAGTGAGATTGCTGTGTTTGATTGTACATTCTCTTGATCTTCTAGTCATGTGGATCATTGTAGTGTATGTTGGCTATAGTAGGTTCGCTGTAGGAGTAAGGTGCATACCTAGACAGGATCTATCAACTTTAGTAATTAAGGAGTAATCCTATATGATTTATGAAGCTGAGTTCTTAAGACCATGGCTATGGTAATGTGATAATGAAAGAGATTTCTATGAGGAATCACAAGTTGAACTCGAGCAAATTAAATCTTACATATGACAAATGATGGAATTTGATGAGCTTTTCATAATCTCCATTTTATCGAGACTCACGATAAAAGAACTGAATCATACGTTAACTACACATGAAGCTTCATTCTCTTCTATTCTGTTGGGTTGCTACTATATGCTATTAGATATCACTGATGGATTGTGAGACTATGAGAACTTATTGACAGTCAATAATTCTCATTAGATGAGTTAGAATTGCTCTAATCTTTTGAAAAAAGATTTCAATGATATTCATAACGGAGATCATGATATATCTCACTAACAAATAGAATATAATCTATGGGGTCACACACAAAAGGTGTTGGGTTTCGGTTACGCATCGAAATATGAATTTTAAAAATTTTTAGAACATGCATATCGAAAGCGTTAACAATTAAAACTGTCGAATCAAAATTCAAATTCTAGAATCACCTTGTAGATGTCGAACAAAATAAAATCAAGCATGTAAAGAGATAAAATATTATACCTTCTCCAACAAGCAGTATGGTAAGAAGGTGATATCCATGAAACTCTAAAATAGAAGTCCAATGATAATCCACATGAAAGTTGGTCAAGGTCCTTCCCAACCGATGTACTGTCACGGTCTTTTCTTCACAAGAATACTGTTAGCTTCGAACTCAAAAAACGATTGCACCAATACTCAGTTATTTTTTATTTCACTACTAAGATTATGCTAAGAGAATTCTCTCCAAAAATCTGACAACCTAGGATTTGATTTTATAATCCAACACATGAAAAAATCAAACCCTAGGACAAGCTCACAACACTTGCTATTTTTCTTACCACCCTTCTTTCCATTTTTCCTCCCAATTTTTTCCTTCTTTTTTTCTCAAATTTTTTTTAGATTTTTTCTCTCTTATCACACACCAATAGCCTCTAATTTTCTACCAAAATTCAGCACCCAGCTGATATAGAACGCTCCATATAAATAGGTTAGGAAGGGACATGAAGAAACCCCAAGGGGCACCAACTCTTGGCACTCCATTTCTTCACATAGAGAATTAATTCTCCATAGCATTAAGTGGCACAGAAGAGCCTTCACATAGAAAGACTCCTCCTCTTCTACACCCCATAAATTCCATATTAAAATCTGGCATGTGATAATTAATAAAAAATAAGAAACTGATGAAATGGATAAGAGTCTTATTGAAGAAGGACTCTTCCTCTTCATAATGCTAAAAAGGGAGGTGGCGGCAATTTATTTTTGGTATGGAACCTAGATGGTGTGAAGGTCTCCCTCCATACTTGAAACTCTTCTAAGTTGGGTAAGAGTCCAATTAAAATAGACCCAAAGGCAATAGGTTTAGTTTAGCTCAAACACTTTGAACTTAACCTAATTAGGAATTTGGGTTAACACAATGTGCTAGCATATTAAATTAACCTCTAAGATTTATATTAAATTATAATTAAATTATATCAAGATCAAATCTCAAAGTGTATGACCCATTGACTTTCAAATCTAGCCAGCAGTGGATACAGACTCTTGACCTAACCCTAATTCGATCAGATTAGGTCAGCTCAAGAATCCCAATCAACTAGGACTCTTCCTAATTAATTTTTGAATTAAACTCTTTTAATTCTGATGAGTCTATAAGTTAAAATTGATGTCTAGTAATATGTCATGACTATCCAAAAGAAATAAAATTTGATAAAAATTATCAAAATATCCTTCAGTGATAAGTTATCATGCAATTCAATCCTTCAGTCAAACAATATTTCAGATGAGCTATAGGCATGGAATCATATCAAACTCAATTGCCTATTTAAATATATCTCGATCAGAAGATGATGATTCAGTTGATGATACATTAAATTTTTTTTTTTAATTATCATCCTGCTTTGGCCAAAGACTTCTAGAATCATCAACCTATGAGATTACATAGGATGTTCGCTCTCCTTATTACGAGCGACTGATCCTTTATTGATCACTTATAACTTTCATGCATACTTCATCATATCTAGAATATTCCATATAAAGATCAAAGAATCAAGTTAGAAAATAAACTAAAATATGAATTCATATACACAAGTTACCATAGCGATCTCAAGTCAAAGGATCACTTACACAACTCCTACTAGAGAACAATCAGCTGACATGTAAATAAGACTTCATCAGATATTCTCTTATAGGTCTATTCAGTGAACTTATTCTTTAATGAGTACCCACATCTTTATGTTAGTGTCACCATACAAGTGGTTATGAGATCGGCCACCCTCATCATTAAGCATACATAGGACATGCCAGTCTTATCGGTATTATTGATCTCCGACTCAATGAATCAATGATTGAAAATATTTTAAGTCATGACTATTAAAGATTTAAGTCTCACTGGCTTGATCTCATCACGATCCTAAAATCATTGTCCAGATCTATGAGGTTCCTTATAATCTTAAAAATAATAATAAGATACAGCATATAATGAATCAAAAAATTTATTTTATTAAATAACAATATCAATTATATGAGTTTGAAAGATAAAATATAAAAAATACTTGATTGCATCCCATATGTGATTAGCTTGCAGGATATTATTCTTTCAATCTCCCACTTGCATTAAAGTCAATCGCCTCTATACTTAATGCCCATACAATCAAGATGGCGGTCAAACTACTACAATGATAAGACCTTAGTGAATGAATCTGCTATATTATTCTTGGTATCAATCCGCTCTACGATCACATCACGTCTTTCAACTATCTCCCGAATGAGGTGGAACCATCTTAAGATATGTTTGGATTTATGAAGAGACCTCGATTCCTTGACTTGAGCAATTGTTCCAGTATTGTCACAATAAAGGGGTACTAATTGTTCAATTCTCGAAATCACATCCAATTCTGAGATAAACTTCTTCATCCAGACGGCCTCCTTAGCAGTCTCACTAGCAACAATGTACTCAGCCTCAGTGACTAAGTCAGCAACAGTTTGCTACTTGAAACTCTTCTAACTTACTGCACCACCATACAGGATGAACACATATCCAGATATGGATTTGCTATCATCTAGATCAGATTGAAAACTAGAATTAATATAACCTTCTAATTTTAAATCAGATCCACCATATATGAGAAAAGCATCTCTAGTCCTTCTTAACTACTTGAGTATGTTTTTCACAGCTTTCGAATGATCTTCCCTGGGATCAGCCTAAAATCTACTTACAATACCTAAAGCATAAGCCACATCAAGCCTGATACACAGTATAGTATATATTATTGATCCTATAATCAAAGCATAAGGTGTTGAAAAATGTGTTCTAAAGCCAATCATCTAATTGATAGATGATTGAAATTAGTATATGAATTATCTAATAATAATAGTTATTTGGCAGGTTCATCATAAAAGTTTTATCTTCCTTAAAAGAACTCCTAAATTATGATGAAGTCCATAGAACCATAATCAATCGATAAAGAAAGATTTATCGGATGGTTCTTAAATTGTTCACGACCAAATGATAAGTTATTAATAAGGACGATAACTTATCAAGTGTAGATCGCTGTATGCCATATGCGTTGGTTGTCTACGTAACCAAGTGGTGTGGAGACACTGGTATGACATCCAGGTGAGATGTAAGAGTACATCTACACTGAACATGACCAATGTAACACTCTACTGTCAAGAGTAGCAAGCTAAGGCCAATGGGTATAAGTGTCCCTCCGACCTGAGATCACCACGGTGACTTGTAAGCAACTCACTGTGCTTTGGTGCCAGACTGCATGTATTTTTAATATAGGTTCGAAAAATTTTTGGTACAACCAAGTACTTGTGAAGTTGACGTGTGAGTTAAGATGGAATTTACCACTCCTAATTACCTTCAGGAAGAGAATATCTCACTGTGTTTCAATTTAGCAAAATCTAGGCCTGGATAATCCTCATAAGGAGTCACAGGATTTACAAAATTTTGAGACATAATAGAGATGACTTATATGAGTGTTGACAGCATACTCGAAGTCATCTTGAGTATTATTGATCAAAAGGATGAATTATATGGTAACCATGGGTCAGGATTCTTAGAATGTTGCTTTGCATACATTCGATCTATCTGGACGTCAGAAACCATTGCTAGATGGTTACTTCGACTGGTACAAAAATTAGTTTCTATGCTACCGACTTAGGTTCGAACTTATAGGATCACACACATAAGAGATTGTAACCTAATCAGATGGTTAATCAACGATTGAGAATCATTCTAAAGTTAAACGATCAATGTGATTGATGTTTGACCTAATACAAGTGTTGCAGGAGGATCAATTAGCAATTGAATTGCTAATAGGCTCAATCTGATTGAGCAATTGGGCTGAGATCAAGTCTAATTAAATTTGATTCAATTAAAATTAGTTTAGATTTAATTGGATTAAGTCTAATTAGTTTATTGGATAAGCCAGTTGCAAGGGAGAACAAGTCCCTGTTCGACTAAGACTTGTATGCACTCAATTCCTAATTAAGTTAGGACTTAAATCAGAATTAAATATGGTTTAATCTAATTTAATTAGACTCTTAGTTGAACTAGAATCACTATTAATTAGGTTATAATTAATTTAGATTGGGTTCAAAGAACTTGACCTAGTCTACATAAGAATCCTAGTTAGACTAGGACTCTATCTTCTCCCTTGCGCCAACTAAGAAATCCTAAGCCCACGCCACATATTTATTTTTAGATAATTTTTATGAGATATTCATATCTAAGAAATGTAATCTCACACTACTTATTCTAAAGATTTGAATCAGATTTGATTTGATTTAATATGAAAAGTAATTTGGTTAATTATGAAAAGTGGTTTATGTTTATTCTCTTTTTGAAAGAGTCCCTCTTCACAAGAACTCTTCCCTCCTCTCATGCGCCAACTTCCTCCACACTTATCCCTTCTTTTTTTGTCACCCTTTTGTGTTTGTTATCAGGCTCTCCACAAAAATTAAAAGGCAAGGAGCGCCCAAGAGTTGGACGCCCCATGGACTCCTTGTTAGACTAGGACTTTTGACCTAATCTACTTCATATATTGGTGCCGCCCCATATGAGATGATAAGGGAGTCAAAAATTGATGGATCTCTGATAGAAATAGCAAAAGAAAAAGAGGAAGGCATGGGTGGTTTGAGGCACCAATATCCATGGAGGAGAGTCTTCAATCAAGAGATAAAAAGTTGGTCTTGTAGAAACAAAAGGTAAGAGAGAAGATTGTTTTCTCTTATTATTTACTTTTCAGATTATTCTCTCTTTATTTTATATTTTTATGTGATAAAAATTTGAGAGAGAAAGAGGGATGGCATGATGGATCTGTGCTCCAATGAGTTGGAGCATGGTGATCTAATTTTGAACATGATCTGATCATGTTCTGATGTGAGAAGAAGAAGAAAAGAAGGTCTTCTCTTAAGATTTCTTTTAGAACCCTTCTTCTCCATAAATCATGAGATTTTTTTATGAAAAAAATTAGATATCATAAGATCTGAAAGTTTGAGAAACATCTAGAGGAGAAGGTCTCCTCATGTCCTAGCATAGAGATGTTCTCAGGACATCAATCATTGATATACTGAAAGAGAAGATCTGTCTTCTCTTAGGATCTTTTTCTATTACATATTATTTCTGATTTTAGGGAGGTTAAAAGGTTGGACTTCTCCCTTATTCCTCCTTATATTTTTTATCTCATGAAATATCCAAGAGATCTGAAGAATATTTTTTAGATTAACCATCTGGAGGGATCTGCAAGAAGCTAGTACTTCGAGTGGATCTTCATTCGACGAACCTCCGATTTTATTGCAGCCTTGTGTGGATCACCTGTAGAGGTCGGACATGTGTGTAGCTCCAAAGGCAATAAAGAAAATCAACCATGGAGTTCTCGATCTGCATGAAGGTAAAAGATCTGATCTCTTCTCTTATCTAGATGTGATCTAGATTTTAAATCTAAAACTGTTTTAGATCTGGGGTATTGATTTGATCAATACCAAAGCTTTTATTTTCTGATTTATAAATATAATATGATATGTTATAGATCATAATTGTAGGATTTAGTAATTTGATTACATGTATTTGTTGATTAATTATTTAATTTACATATTTCACTGTGTTATATTTCAAAAATATTTTAAAATTCATACATGAAACCCTGCATCCGATCCAATAGTGGTATCAGAGTATCTAGGTTCTTTTATAACTTATTCATGATTGTATTAAAATAAATCTAAAAAATAAAATAATAATCTCACGGACTGTAGGTTGTCATGCTGTAAGGTTTACCCCTTACAGTGCAAAGGTTGGCCTGGTACATTGCGATCTAGAAAATTAAAAGGTTTAAATAAATCTTATCATGAATATTTTAGATTAGGTCTATTTTATTTTATGAAATTTTATGTAATGCACATAGATTAAAATTAGCCAAGAACAAGATCTTGCGAAGGTTCTGTTTGCGTATCGGGCCAGCTTGACCAGCAATCCAGCTTGACTGAAAAGTTGGCTCAATTATTTTTCTAACTGATTTTAATTGTTAGTATTTGTTAGTGAAATAAGTCGACCCATTTTTGAAATGAGTTGACCTATTTAGTGAAACAACACTAAATTATATTAAATCTTTCAAAAGTTGAAAATAATTTTTAAAATATCGAACCCCAACCCTCAGCCATGAACTTAATTAAAAGAATTAAGTAATTGTTTAGGATCTAGGTTTGTGATTTAAAGATCCTAAGATAATTTCATAAAACATGGGTTAAAGGGTAATGGATTAGCTTTGTTCAGATCATTAACTGGGTTAGACCTAGGGTTAGATTAAATATAGACTAAATTAAGAAATTGATCAAATCTACTTAAAAGTTAATTAGAATTAGGTCATTTCTATAGATCACTTCAATAGTTGTAGTTGATCAAAGTCCATATATCTAACAAATAGACACTGATCGTGGCTCAGCGACTGAGCCTGAATCTTTAGGCAGATCAAATCAAAACTGATAAACCAGTTGGTGTCTAAGGTAAACCTGACTAGTGGTTTTTAATTGGGAGCCCGCTTACTTGATCATTTTTTTTGGTGTCTAAGGCAAGCTTTGGCAGACCCTCCCACCGATCATACTTACCTGATCAATGTGGTTAATCAGGTCTTGATTAGGTTGCTCATTGATTCGTGCTAACCCATGTCACATAGAAAATCAATGAGTCTGATATTATTCAGTGAGACTGATCTAGGTACCCATGGATCAAATTTGATCCTAGTCCTTGTTAATGACTTGAGAAGTCAGTGGGAGGACTTGACTTGGTGAAGTCAGTGGGAGCAAATTGGTCCATGTCCTTTCTATCCTTAAATCACTAATAATTTTAAATCCTCTAAAATTATTAGGTCCTTAAAATGATAAAGTTATGAAGATAACTGAGTCATAGCCTCCCATTAAGGTATTTGATAATGGATCCATTAACTCAATAATCATTGCAGATCCAAAGATCTGGTGCTTGTTGACTAATGAAATTATCACTCATCATATGATGACTTGGAAGTATCTCTCTAATGGTGGTTAGGTCCGCCAACCAAAGTTGGACTTAATCATTCGTTGGTTAGATGCACCAAGTATGGTCATGTTAATGGTTGGACCTAACTGGATTCTTATAATGGAGGCCAAAACCTACTGATTAGGTTTCTGGAGAAAAATTAAATTACTAAAAGTTGTTTGGAGAAATAATTGGTTAATAAATTTATCCGTAGATGCAGATGGATTGGTCAATCAAAGTGGAGCTTGTGTGTAGTCTATGTGGATTCTAGTACCTACTAAAAAATTAAAGTAATTTTCGAATTAGAGATAGAGGCTACCAATTTGAATAAAATAGTGGGAAAAATTTGAGACTAAAGTCCAAGTCTCTAGGCTTAAAATAATTCATATACATTAGGTCATTGTTCTCTTTTCTCAAAATAAGGCTAAACCTTAATTGCTCCAATCGCTGTTAGATAGTGATGACTTATGGGACCCAACTTCGTTAATTAGTATCTAAAGTTGAATTTGGTTCAGCAGTACGAATGGATTCGTATTGGGGCTTCTTTGTCTAGTCAAAACAGTTAGTCCAAAATTGATCCAAATCAGGCATGTTGCTTCTACTGGAAGCAGGGTCATAGAAAGAAGAATTGTCTTACTTTCCTTGACCATAATAGGCTGAATAAGAGAAAAGAGCAAGAGTTGCTCATCAAGGATGTTATATAATAACACCTTAAAGTTTCTCTATGTAATTCCACTACCTAGGTATTAGATACCATGATCTTATGCAATTTATTGCTAGGACTACAAGTAAGTGGAATGTTTGAAAATGATAAGAAATTCTTGAATGTTAGGGATGGAAGTCTTATTCCAATCCTAACTTTAGAAATTGTAGAGCTTATTTTTAAATATTGTTATTTAGAGTAATTATTACTATTGTCCATTGTTTATATTGAATGTAATCTTTGTTGGCCTTTTGGCCAAAGATGATCATCATTCATTAATAAAGAAAGATTATTGTGATATTATTATGAATAATGTTACAATAATACATGGACAATAAGGAAATAACATTTAACATTTACACAGCCTATTAAGTGTAATGTACACACCCAAGTTAGATAATGTCATGGATGTTTATCTTTGACTTAGTCACCTTGACAAGAACAGGATAAACGGATTAGCTTGAGAGAAAAATCTCACATCAATGATTGTGAATCATTGATAGCCTGTGAGTCTTGTCTTCTTGGAAAGATGACAAAGTCACCTTTTAATGAAAAAAATGAAGGAGCTGATAAAGTTCTAAGTCTCATATATAGTGATGTATGTGGATCTATGAACTTAAGTACCAGAGGAAGATATTAATATTTCATTACAGATGACCTATCTGGGCATGGGTGCGTCTGGCCTAAATCATTTGAAATGTTCAAATGATTCAATAATGAAAGATTGAAACAAACTGGATAAGGTGTTAGAACTCTTCGATCAGATCGAGGAGGTGAATACTTATCCAGTGAGTTTGTGATATATCTAGGAGAGAATTGGATTCTCTCTCAGTGGATTCTTTTTCGAAACAAAGTGTATCTGAAAGGAGAAGTTGAACTTTGTTAGACATGGTTCAATCCACAATAGGGTTTACTTTTCTGCCTGTTTCAGGATTGTGCTCTTGTGTGATTACCTATTTTACTCTGAAAATATACTGAGTAAGTCTATTGTGCAGATTCTATATGAGATATGAAACGGGCATAGATCTAGACACTCTTACCTTTGGGTTTGGAGTTGATCAGCCTATGTCAAAGGTTTGCATACAGATAAACTTGATTCTTGATCCAATAAGTGTTTAAGGGTTACTAATTCTATCATGCTGAAGAACATAAGATGCTCATCAGTAGTAGGGCATTCTTTTTAGAAAGGAGTTTCTTAGAGAAGGAACTGATACCTATCAAGTTGAACTTGAAAGTTTGACTAGTAGAAAATGAACCGACATAATCTAGTAAACCCATAGAACCAGATTTGATTAGATCAAATTTGGAGCCCGTTAAAGTAATACCTTTAAGAAGATCTGATAGAGTACCGCATTAACCGGACAGACACTTTAGTGTCTAGGTCTGGGATGGTGATTCTGTTGAGCTCGATGAGATTAACAAGGATCCGATCACCTATAGAGATGCAATGCAGAGGTCTAACTCAGAGAAGTGGCTTGAAGCCATTAAATCCAAATTGAAGTCCATGAAAATCAATAGTGTATGGACACTAGATGATTTACCTGAAGGGATAAAATCCATTGGGTGTGAATAGATTTTTCAAAAGGATCAGAATAGCACAGACGGGAAGGTGGAGACCTATAAAGCCCATTTCGCTATTATCCCAGAGTTGGAATATATGTTTTGAACATATATCTTTGTTATGAATAAAGAGAAATCCTGCATTTATAAGTGGACAAAATATTCTGTAGTGTTATTCCTTGCGTTGTCTGTGGATGAAATACTCTTAATCAAAAATGGCATTCCAGCATTGCAAAGAATAAAGGTTTGGGTGTCATCTAATTTCTCCATGTTCAAGAATAGATATGGTATACTCACTAATGGTAGTGAGCAGATACCAGTCAGATCTAAGTAAGAACCACTGAAAGATTGTATGGACAATCCTTAAGTATTTGAAAAATATTAAAGTCTTGGGACTCAAATATGAAAATACTGACTTTAAACATGTAGATATTTCGATTTCAGTCAAATCAAGATGACAACAAGAAAGTATCGGATCATACCCTAATTGTAGGAGCAATTTACTGAAAAGATTCCAAGCAGGATACTTTAGTCTACTCAGTAAGTGATGTAGAGTACATTGTAGCATATGATGCTGCCATGTAAGCTGTGTAGTTGCTGAGCTTCATTAGCAAGTTGGGAGTCGCTTCCTCCATCGATGGTCCAGTCCTATCGTAGCACTGGGGCCATAAATCTGGCTAAAGAATCGAAGTATCAGCATACTCTGTATTGCTATCACTTTTGATTTTAGATCAGGATAACATCGATCTTTGGAAGATCGATGAAAAAAGAGAACTTGACTGACCCATTAGCTAAGGCCTCAGAACTAAGAAGTTCTACGAACTCAAGTGGAAGATAAGATATTTGATATCATTCTGATTGACTTTAGTACAAGTGAGAGTTATGAAAAAATATATTTTAAAGTCAATCATCTAAGTGATAGATGATTGAAATTAGTATATGAATTATCTAATAATAATAGTTATTTGGCAGATTCATCATAAAAGTTCTATCTTCCTTAAAAGAACTCCTAAATTATGATGAAGTCCTTAGAACCACAATCAATTGATAAAGGAGGATTTATCGAATGGTTCTTAAATTATTCACGACCAAATGATAAGTTATTACAAGGATGATAACTTATCAAGTGTAGATCGCTGTATGCCATATACATTGGTTGTCCTCATAACCAAGTGGTGTGGAGATCAGTATATGACATCCAGGTGAGATATAGAAGTACATCTGTACTGAACATGACCAATGTAATACTCTATTGTTAAGAGTAGCTAGCTAAGGCCAATGGATATAAGTGTCCCTCTGATCTGAAATCACCACAGTGACTTGCAAGCAACTCACTGTCCTTTAGTGCCAGACTACCTGTATTTTTAATATAGGTTCGAAAGATTTCTGGATACAGTCAAGTACTTGTGAAGTCGGTGTGTGAGTCAAGATGAGATTGACCACTCCTGATTAACTTCAGGAAGAGAATGTCTTGCTGTGTTTCAATTTAGCAAAACCTAAGCCTGGGTAATCCTCGTGAGGAGTTATGGGATTTAAAAAATTTTGAGACATAATAGAGATGACTTATATGAGTGTTGACAGCATACTCGAAGTCGTCTTGAGCATTATTGGTCAAAGAGATAAATTATACGATAACCATGGGTTAGGATTCTTAGAATGTTGCTTTGCATACATTCGACCTATCTGGACGTCGGAAATAATTGCTAGATGGTTACTTCGACTGATACAGAAATAGGTTCCTATGCTACCGACTTAGGTTCGAACCTATAGGGTTACACACATAAGAGGTTGTAACTTAACCAGATGGTTAATCGACGATTGAGAATCGTTCTAAGGTTAAACGATCAATGTGATTGATGTTTGACCTAATACAAGTATTGCAGGAGGATCAATTAGTAATTGGATTGCTAATAGGCTCAATCTGATTGAGCAATTAGACTGAGATCAAGTCTAATTGAATTTGATTCAATTAGAATTAGTTTGGATTTAATTGGATTAAGTCTAATTGGTTTATTGGATAAGCCAGTTGCAAGGGAGAACAAGTCCCTGTTCGATTAGGACTTGTATGCACCTAATTTCTAATTAAGTTAGAATTTAAATCAAAATTAAATATAATTTAATCTGATTTAATTAGACTCTTAATTAGACTAAAATTATCATTAATTAGGTTATAATTAATTTGGATTGGGTTCAAAGAACTTGACCTAGTCAACATAAGAATCCTAGTTAGACTAGGACTCTATCTTCTCCCTTGCGCCAACTAAGAAACCCTAAGCCCACGCCACATATTTATTTCTAGATAATTTTTATGAGATATCCACATCTAAGGAATATAATATCACACCACTTATTCTAGAGATTTGAATCAGATTTGATTTGATTTAATATGAAAAATAATTTGGTTAATTATGAAAAGTGGTTTAGGTTTATTCTCTTTTTGAAAGAGTCCCTCTTCACAAGAACTCTTCCCTCTTCTCATGTGCCAACTTCCTCCATGCTTATCCCTTCTTTTTTTATCATCATTTTGTGCTTGTTATCAGGCTCTCCATAAAAATTAAAAGGCAAGGGGCGTCCAAGAGTTGGATGCCCCATGGACTCCTTGTTAGATAAGGACTTTTGACCTAATCTACTTCATATATTGGTGCCGCCCCATATGAGATGATAAGGGAGTCAAAAATTGGTGGATCTTTGATAGAAATAGTAGAGGAAAAAGAGGAAGGCATGGGTGGTTTGAGGCACCAATATCCATGGAGGAGAGTCTTCAATCAAGAGATAAAAAATTGATGTCTTGTAGAAACAAAAAGTAAGAGAGAAGATTGTTTTCTCTTATTGTTTTCTTTTCAGATTATTCTCTCTTTATTTTACATTTTTATGTGATAAAAATTTGAGAGAGAAAGAGAGATGGCATGGTGGATCTGTGCTCCAATTGGAGCATGGTGATCTAATTTTGGACATGATCTGATCATGTTCTGATGTGAGAAGAAGAAAAGAAGGTCTTCTCTTAAGGTTTCTTTTAGAACACTTCTTCTCCATAAATCATGAGATTTTTCTATGAAAAAAATCAGATATCATTAGATCTGAAAGTTTGAAAAATATCTAGAGGAGAAGGTCTCTTCATGTCCGAGCATAGAGATGTTCTCAGGACATCAATCATTGATGTACTGAAAGAGAAGATCTGTCTTCTCTTAGGACCTTTTTCTATTACATATTATTTTTAATTTTGGGAGGTCAAAAGATTTGACTTCTCTCTCATTCCTCCTTATATTTTTTATCTCATGAAATATTCAAGAGATCCAAAAAATATTTTTTAGATTAACCATCTGAAGGGATCTGCAAGAAACTAGTACTTCGAGCAGATCTTCGTTCGATGAACCTCTGATTTTGTTGCAGCCTTGTGTGGATCACCCGTAGTAGTCGGACGCATGTGCGGCTCCAAAAGTAATAAAAAAAATCAACTACAGAGTTTTCGACTCGCATGAAGGTAAGAGATCTGATCTCTTCTCTTATCTAGATGTGATCTAGATTTTAGATCTAAAACTATTTTAGATCTAGGATATTGATTTGATCAATATCAAAGCTTTTATTTTTTAATTATTAAATATAATATGACATGTTATAGGTCATAATTATAGGGTTTAGTAATTTGATTACATGAATTTATAGATTAGTTATTTAATTTACATGTTTCGCTGCGTTATATTTCAAAAATATTTTAAAATTCATGCATGAAACCCTGCACCCGATCCAACAGTGGTATCAGAGCATCTAGGTTCTTTTATAACATGTTTATGATTGCATTAAAATAAATCTAAAAAATAAAATAATGATCACACGGACTGTAGGTTGTCTTGATGTAAGGTTTACCCCTTACAGTGCAAAAGTTATCCTGGTACGTTGCGATCTAAAAGATTACAAGGTTTAAATAAATCTTATCATGAATATTTTAGATTAGGTCTATTTTATTTCATAAAATTTTATGTAATGCACATAGATTAAAATCAGCCAAGAACAGGATCTTGCGCAGGTTCAGTTTGCTTATCGGGCCAGCTCGACCAACATTCCAACTTGACTAAAAAGTTGGCTCAATTATTTTTCTGACTGATTTTAATTGTTAGTGTTTGTTAGTAAAATAAGCAGATCCATTTTTGAAATGAGTCGACCTATTTAGTGAAACAACACTAAATTGTATTAAATCTTTCAAAAGTTGAAAATGATTTTCAAAATACCAAACCCCAACCCTCAGTCATGAATTTAATTAAAAGAATTAAGCGATTGTTTAGGATCTAGATTTATGATTTAAAGATCCTAAGACAATTTCATAAAACATGGGTTAAAGGGTAATGGGTTAGCTTTGATCAGGTCATTAACTGGGTTAGACCTAGGGTTAGATTAAATATGGACTAAGTTAAGAAATTGATCAAACTTAATTAAAAGTTAATTAGGATTAGGTCATTTCTATAGATCACTTCAATAGTTGTAGTTGATCAAAGTCCATATATCTAACAAATGGACACTGATCGTGACTCAGCAGTTGAGCCTGAGTTTTTAGGCAGATCAAATCAAAACTGATAAACCAGTTGGTGTCTAAGATAAACCTGTCCGGTGATTTTTAATTGGGAGCCCGCTTACCTGACCATTTCTTATGGTGTCTAAGGCAAGCTTTGGCAGACCCTCCCACTGATCATATTTACCTGGCTAATGTAGTTAATCAGGTCTTGATTAGGTTGCTCATTGATTCGTGCTAACCCATGTCACATAAAAATCAGTGAGTCTGATTTCATTCAGTGAGACTGATCTAGGTGCCCATAGACCAAATTTGATCCTAGTCCTTGTTAATGACTTGAGAAGTCAGTGGGAGGATTTGACTTGGTGAAGTCAGTGGGAGCAAATTGGTCCATATCCTTTCTATCCTTAAATCACTAACAATTTTAAATCTTCTAAAATTATTAGGTCCTTAAAATGATAAAGTTATGAAGATAACTGAGTCATAGCCTTCCATTAAGGTGTTTGGTAATGGATCCATTAACTCAATAATCATTGCAGACCCAAAGGCCTGGTGCTTGTTGACTAATAAAATTATCACTCATCATATGATGACTTGGAAGTGTCTCTCTAATGATGGTTAGGTTGGCCAACCAAAGTTGGACTTAATCATTCGTTGGTTAGATGCACCAAGTATGGTCATGTTAATGGTTGGACCTAATCGAATCCTTACAGTGGAGGCCAAAGCCTACTGATTAGATTTCTGAGGCAAAATTAAATTACTAGAAGTTGTTTGGAGAAATAATTGATTAATGAACCTACCCATAGATGCAGATGGATTGGCCGACCAAAGTCGGACATGTGTGTAGTCCATGTGGATTCTAGTACCTATTAGAAAATTAAAATAATTTTTGAATTGGAGATAGAGGCTACTAATTTGAATAAAATAGTGAGAGAATCTTGAGACTAAAGTCCAAGTCTCTAGGCTTAAAATAATTCATATACATTAGGTCATTGTTCTCTTTTCTCAAAATAGGGCTAAACCTTAATTGCTCCAATCGCTGTTAGATAGTGATGACTTATAGGACCCAACTTCGTTAATTAGTATCTAAAGTTGAATTTGGTTCAGCAGTACGAATAGGTTCGTATTGGGGCTTCTTAGTCCAGTCAAAATAGTTAGTCCAAAATTGATCCAAATCAGGCATGTCGCTTCTACTAGAAGCAGGGTCATAGGAAGAAGAATTGTCTTGCTTCCCTTGACTATAATAGGCTGAATAAGAGAAAAGAGCAAGAGTTGCTCATCAAGGATGTTGATAATAACACCTTAAAGTTTTTCTATGTAATTCCACTACCTAGATATTAGATACCATGATCTTATGCAATTTATTGCTAGGACTACAAGTAAGTGGAATGTTTGAAAATGGTGAAAAATTTTTGAATGTTAGAGATGGAAGTCTTATTCCAATCCTAACTTTAAAAATTGTAGAGCTTATTTTCAAATATTGTCATTTAGAGTAATTGTTACTGTTGTCCATTGTTTATAATGAATGTAATCTTTGTTGACCTTTTGACCAAAGATGATCAGTATTCATTAATAAAAGAAGATTATTGTGATATTATTATGAATAATGTTATAATAACACATGGACAATAAGAAAATGATATTTAACATTTACACAACCTATTAAGTGTAATGTACACATCTAAGTTAAATAATGTCATGGATGTCTATCTTTGGCTTAGTCACCTTGACAAGAACAGGATAAATGGATTAGCTTGAGAGGGAAACCTCACATCAATGATTGTGAATCATTGATAGTTTGTGTGTCTTGTCTTCTTGGAAAGATGACAAAGTCACCTTTTAATAGAAAAGGTGAAGGAGCTGATAAAATTCTAAGTCTCATATATAGTGATGTATGTGGACCTGTGAATTTAAGTGCCAGAGGAAGATATTAATATTTCATTACAGACGACCTATCTGGACATGGGTGCGTCTGGCCTGAATCATTTGAAATGTTCAAATGATTCAATAATGAAAGATTGAAACAAACTGGATAAGGCGTTAGAACTCTTCAATCAGATCGAGGAAACGAATACTTATCCAGTGAGTTTGTGACATATCTAGGAGAGAATTGGATTCTCTCAGTGAATTTCTTTTCGGAACAAAGTGTATCTGAAAGGAGAAGTTAAACTTTGTTAGACATGGTTCAATCCACAATAGGGTTCACTTCTCTGCCTGTTTCAGGGTTATGCTCTTGTGTGATTATCTATTTTACTCTGAAAATATACTGAGTAAGTCTGTTGTACAGATTCCATATGAGATATGGAACGGGCATAGATCTAGACTCTCTTACCTTTGGGTTTGGAGTTGATCAGCCTATGTCAAAGGTTTGCATACAGATAAACTTGGTTCTTGATCAAATAGGTGTTTAAAGGTTACTAATTCTATCATGCTAAAGAATATAAGATGCTCATCAGTAGTAGGACATTCTTTTTGGAAAGAAGTTTCTTAGAGAAGGAACTGATGCCTATCAAGTTGAACTTGAAAGTTTGACTGATATAAAATGAACCGACATAATCTAGTAAACCCACAGAATTGGATTTGATTAGATCAAACTCAGAGCCCATTAAAGTAATACCTTTAAGGAGATCTGGTAGAGTACTGCGTTAGCCAGACAGACACTTCAGTGTCTAGGTCTGGGACAGTGATCCTATTGAGCTCGATGAGATTAACAAGGATCCGATCACATATAGAGATGCAATGCAGTGGTCTAACTCTGAGAAGTGGTTTCGAGCCATTAAATCCAAATTGAAGTCCATAAAAATCAATAGTGTATGGACACTAGATGATTCACCTGAAGGGATAAAACCCATTGGGTGTGAATGGATTTTTCAAAAGGATCAGAGTAACGCAGATGGGAAGGTGGAGACCTATAAAGCCTGTTTCACTATTATCTCAGAGTTAGAACATACGTTTTGAACATATATCTTTGTTACGAACAAAGAGGAATCCTGCATTTATAAGTGGGCAAAATGTTCTGTAGTGTTATTCCTTGTGTTATCTGTGGATGAAATTCTCTTAATCGAGAATGGCATTCCAATATTGCAAAGAATAAAGGTTTAGGTGTCATCTAATTTCTCCATGTTCAAGACCAAATATGGTATACTCACTAATGGTAGTGAGCAGATACCAGTCTGATCTAAGTAAGAACCACTGAAAGATTGTATGGACAATCCTTAAGTATTTGAAAAATAATAAAGTCCAGTGACTCAAATATGGAAATACTGACTTTAAACATGTGGATGTTTCGATTTCAGTCAGATCAAGATGATAATAAGAAAGTGTCGGATCATACCCTAATTGTAGGAGCAATTTGCTAGAAAGATTCTAAGCAGGATACTTTAGTCTACTCAGTTAGTGATGTAGAGTACATCGTAGCATATGATGCTGCTATGTAAGCTATGTAATTGCTGAGCTTCATTAGCAGATTGTGAGTGGCACCCTCCACCGATGGTCCAGTCCTATTGTAGCACTGGAGCCATAAATTTGGCTAAAGAACTAAAGTACCAGCATACTCTGTATTACTATCACTTTTGATTTTAGATCAAGGTGACATCGATCTTTGGAAGATCGATGAAAAAGGAGAACTTGACCGACCCATTTGCTAAGGCCTCGGAACTAAGAAGTTCTACGAACTCAAGTGGAAGATAAGATATTTGATATTATTCTGATTGGCTTTAGTACAAGTGAGAGTTGTTGGAAAATATGTCCTAAAGCCAATCATCTAAGTGGTAGATGATTGAAATTAGTATATGAATTATCTAATAATAATAGTTATTTGGTAGGTTCATCATAAAAGTTCTATCTTCCTTAAAAGAACTCCTAAATTATGATGAAGTCCTTAGAACCACAATCAATCAATAAAGAAGAATTTATCAGATGGTTCTTAAATTATTCACGATCAAATGATAAGTTATTAACAAGGATGATAACTTATCAAGTGTAGGTCGCTGTATATCATATGCATTGGTTGTCCTCGTAACCAAGTAGTGTGGAGACACTGGTATGGTATCCAGGTGAGATGTAGGAGTATATATGCACTGAACGTGACCAATGTAATACTCTACTGTCAAGAGTAGCTAGCTAAGGCCAATAGGTATAAGTGTCCCTTCGACCTGAGATCACCACGGTGACTTGCAAGCAACTCACTGTGCTTTGGTGCCGGACTGTCTGTATTTTTAATATAGGTTCGAAAGATTTCTGAGTACAGTCAAGTACTTGTGAAGTTAGTGTGTGAGTCAAGATGAGATTGACCACTCCTGATTAACTTCAGAAAGAGAATATCTCGCTGTGTTTTAATTTAGCAAAACCTAAGCCTGGATAATCCTCGTGAGGAGTCACGAGATTTATAAAATTTTGAAACATAATAGAGATGACTTATATGAGTGTTGATAGCATACTCGAACTCGTCTTGAGCATTATTGGTCAAAGGGATGAATTATATGATAACCATGGATCAGGATTCTTAGAATGTTGCTTTGCATACATTCGACCTATTTGAACGTCGGAAATCATTGCTAGATGGTTACTTCGACTGGTACCGAAATTAGTTTCTGTGCTACCAGCTTAGGTTCGAACCTATAAGATCACACACATAAGAAATTGTAACCTAATCAGATGGTTAATCGATGATTAAGAATCATTCTAAGGTTAAACGATCAATGTGATTGATGTTTGACCTAATGCAAGTGTTGCAGGAGGATCAATTAGCAATTGGATTGCTAATAGGCTCAATCTGATTGAGCAATTGGGCTGAGATCAAGTCTAATTAAATTTGATTCAATTAGAATTAGTTTAGATTTAATTAGATTAAGTCTAATTGGTTTATTGGATAAGCCAGTTGCAAGGGAGAACAAGTCCCTGTTCGACTATGACTTGTATGCACCTAATTTCTAATTAAGTTGAGATTTAAATCAAAATTAAATATGATTTAATCTGATTTAATTGGACTCTTAGTTAGACTAAGATCACCATTAATTGGGTTGCAATTAATTTGAATTGGGTTCAAAGAACTTGACCTAGTCTACATAAGAATCCTAGTTAGACTAAGACTCTATCTTCTCCCATGCGCCAACTAAGAAACCCTAAGCCCACGCCACATATTTATTTTCAGATAATTTTTATGAGATATCCATGTATTAGGAATGTAATCTCACACCACTTATTCTAGAGATTTAAATCAGATTTGATTTGATTTAATATGAAAAATAATTTGGTTAATTATGGAAAGTGATTTAGGTTTATTCTCTTTTTGAAAGAGTCCCTCTTCACAAGAACTCTTCCCTCCTCTCATGCGCCAACTTCCTCCATGCTTATCCCTTCTTTTTTTGTCACCCTTTTGTGCTTGTTATCAGGCTCTCCACAAAAATTAAAAGGCAAGGGGCATCCAAGAGTTGGACACCCCATGGACTCCTTGTTAGACTAGGACTTTTGACCTAATCTACTTCATATATTGGTGCCGCCCCATATGAGATGATAAGGGAGTCAAAAATTGGTGGATCTCTGACAGAAATAGCAAAGGAAAAAGTGGAAGGAATGGGTGGTTTGAGGCACCAATATCCATGGAGGAGAGTCTTCAATCAAGAGATAAAAGGTTGATGTCTTGTAGAAACAAAAGGTAAGAGAGAAGATTATTTTTTCTTATTGTTTTTTTTCAGATTATTCTCTCTTTATTTTATATTTTTATGTGATAAAAATCTAAGAGAGAAAGAGGGATGGCATGGTGGATTTATGCTCCAATGAGTTGGAGCATGGTGATCTAATTTTGGACATGATCTGATTATATTCTAATATGAGAAAAAGAAGAAAAGAAAGTCTTCTCTTAAGATTTCTTTTAGAACCCTTCTTCTCCATAAATCATGAGATTTTTCTATGAGAAAAATCAAATATCATAAGATCTGAAAGTTTAAGAAACATCTAGAGGAGAATGTCTCCTCATGTCCTAGCATAGAGATGTTCTCAAGACATCAATCATTGATGTACTGAAAGAGAAGATCTGTCTTCCCTTAAGATCTTTTTCTATTATATATTATTTTTAATTTTAGGGAGGTCAAAAGATTTGACTTCTCCCTCATTTCTCCTCATATTCTTCATCTTATGGAATGTCCAAGAGATCCGAAGAATATTTTTTAGATTAATCATCTGGAGAGATCTGCAAGAAGCTAGTACTTCGAGCGAATCTTCGTTCGACAAATCTCGATTTTGTTACGGCCTTGTGTGGATCACCTGTAGATGCCGGATGTGTTTGTGACTCCAAAGGCAATAAAGAAAATCAACTATAGAGTTTTTGACCCGCATGAAGGTAAGAGATATGATCTCTTCTCTTATCTAGATGTGATTTAGGTTTTAGATCTAAAACTGTTTTAGATCTGGGGTATTGATTTGATCAATACCAAAACTTTTATTTTCTGATTTATAAATATAATATGACATGTTATAGATCATAATTATAGGGTTTAGTAATTTGATTACATGTATTTATAAATTAATTATTTAATTTACATGTTCTGCTACATTATATTTTAAAAATATTTTAAAATTCATGCATGAAACCCTGCACCTAATCTAACATAATAAGGAATAGGACTTATTCTATTTCTCTCTTCAGATGTCTTAGGAGATATCTTCTTAGAGATCTGTATGCTATGACCTATAGGCAAGTAACTTCTTTTACTTCCCTCCATGTTGAACCTCTTCAACACAAAGTCTATGTAACTAGACTGGGATAAGCCAAGCATCCTCTTTGATCTATCCCTATAGATCTTTATGCCAAGTATATAGGATGCTTCACCCAAGTATTTCATGAAAAACTTTTGTGATCGCCATGTCTTGATCGATTGCAATATAGAGATATCATTCCCAATGAGTAGTATGTCGTCTACATACAAGATCAAGAAGACAACAGCACTCCTACTGATCTTTTTGTACATACAAAGTTTATCCATATTTTTGATAGAGCCAAATGATTTGACTGTCTCATCAAAATGGATGCTCCAGCTCCTTGATACTTGCTTTAATCCATAAATAGATTTATTTAGCTTACATATTTGATTTGCTCTCCCACTAGAGATAAATTTTTTTGATTGAGTCATATAGACTTCTTTCTCAAGATTTTCAGTGAGAAAGGCAGTCTTGACATCCATCTGTCAGATCTCATAGTCATGGTATGCAGCAACAGCAAGCATAATCTGAATAGACTTGAGCATGACTACAGATGAAAAGATTTCTTCATAATCAACATCTTGTTTTTATCTAAAATCTTTTACCATCAGTCTGACCTTATAGGTCTCTACTTGACCATCTGCTCCAATCTTCTTCTTGAAGATCCATTTACAGCCTATTGGGATCACACCCTTAAGTACATCAACCAAAGTCCAAACTTGGTTGGTATACATGAAGTTCATTTCAGATTTCATGACATTGAGCCATTTGTCAGAGTCACTACTCATGACAGCTTTCAAATAGGTCGTAGGATCATCATTCTCCATGATGTGGGATGTGTTGTCGTTCTCAATGACAAACCCATACCTCAGTGATACATTACACACCCTACTTAATCTTCAGAAAGGAGGTGTGTGTAGTGGTTGTGTCTCAATAATGGGTACATCTGATTGAGAGTCAGCTTATGAATTCTAGATAGGTTGTAGGTTTTGAACTTCTTCAAATTCAACAAACCTCCCACTGTCTTCTTCTTGGATAAACTTTTTCTTCAAGAAAACGGCATGCCTACCAACAAATACCTTTTGTAAAGTAGGATAGTAGAAGTAGTATCCTATACTCTCCTTGAAATAATCCACAAATCTATATTTTTCTGATCTAGCACTAAGCTTATGTCCATCAATATTTTTCACATAAGTAGGGAAGCTCCAGATCTTAAGATGTTTAAGACTGGGTCTCTTCTCTTTTCATATCTTATATGGAGTGCTAGAGATAGACTTTGATGGTATTTTATTCAAAATATACACTGTGGCCTCGAGAGCATATCCCCAAAAAAAGATTGAAAGATCTGTGAAACACATCATGGACCACACTATATCTAATAAGGTGTGATTCCTCTTTTTTGCAATACCATTTAATTGTAGAGTGTAAGAAGGTATCCACTGAGAGAGTATAGCATTTTATTTTAAATGATCAAAAAATTCACTAGTCAAGTATTCTTTTCCTCGATCAGATCGAAGAGCTTTAATACTTTTATCAGTTTATTTCTCAACCATTCTTTGATACTCTTTAAACTTGTCAAAGATTTCGAATTTGTATTTCATTAAATACACATATCCAAACCTAGACATATCATCAGTAAATGTGATGAAGTAGGAGTATCCACCTCTGGCTTGAGTCAATATTGGACCACAAACATCAGTATATACAATGTCTAAAAATATCACTCACCCTTTCTTCATATTTAATAAATGGAGTCTTGATCATTTTATCCATGAGACAAGATTCACAAGTTTCATATGATTCAAAATCATAAGGATCAAAGAATTTATCTTTATATAACTTGTTAATTCTTGACTCATTTATATAATCAAGTCAGCAGTGCCAGAGATATGTGATATTCACATCTTCTTTCTTTCATTTCTTCATATTATCAATATGAAGTATATTATCATTAAGTGATAGGAATAAAAAAATATTATTAACAAAAATATTTTCATAAAATTTATTAAAAAAATAGATAGAACAACCATTGTTCTTAGCTTTTATTTCAAAATCTTGTTCTAATAACAAGGATACAGAAATAATATTTTTAATAACTTTAAGAATATAATAACAGATCTTCAGTTCTAAAATTTTATCCAAATGTAACTTCAAAATCCTGATTTCCATGGCTTCAGCTTGAATGGACTCTCCACTAGCACTGAACAGCTCGAAGTCACCTTTATTTAGATTTTTTATTTTCTACATACCCTGCAATGATTTGCAAAGATGTGAGCCACAGATGGTATCCAATACCCAAGAATCTGAAATTGAAGTACTTAATGATAAGTTTGTTTATATCACATACAAATCTTTAGCAATGCTTGTTTCTTTATGTTTTACAGTTGCAAGGTATTCCTTGTAATTTCTCTTTCAATGCCTGTCCTTGCCGCAGTGATAGCAAGTACCTTTGGTGGAAACCTTCTTCGCCTTCTTCTTGGAGATACCAACCTTAGGGTTCAACTTTTTCTTTAAACCCTTCTTGCCTTTCTTCTTATTGATCTTATCAATAAGAAGAACTAAAACCTTTCATTTTTGAAATGGCTCTCTACTATTTTGAGCATATTCAGCAGTTCAGACAGGCTGATATTTAGTTTATTCATATGGTAGTTAATGACAAATTAAGAGAAAGAATCGAGAAGTGACTGCAGGATCAAATCCTGACTAAGTTCACCATCCACAACGAAACCCAATTATTCCAGATGAGTGATCAAATCAGTTATCTTATGGATATGAGTTTGCACAGACATGCCTTCAGTCACTTAGGTCCGGAACAACTACTTAGATATCTCATATCTAGTAGTTCAATTTTGTTTCCCATATAACTCTTTTAGATTAAGGAGTATAGAAGGAACATCTATGTCCTCATGCTGTCTTTAAAGTTCATTGTTCATTGAAACAAGCATGATACACTTGACAGTCACACTATCATCCTTCCATATCTTATATGTCGTCCTTTCCTCCTCAAATGTATCTTCTTCGATCATATCGGGTGTAGGTGAATCCAATATATAAGAGATTTTCTCCTGTGTGAGAATAATTCTTAGATTTTTTAATTAATCTACATAGTTTGATCTGTCAATTTATTAGCATTTAGTATGCTTCACAGTGATCGTGATGATGCCATTTATACAGTTAATCTATAATAACAATAACACAATATTAGCGGATAACTCATGATGACATGTACAACTAGATTAGGACTTTTGTCAAATTGTATCTCTCACTATTTTAACGAATTTCATAGCCTTCAAGTATGAAAAATGAGAAACATCCTTATGTTTCTAAATGGGGTTGAGATCTCTATTCCTCATAAATACTTTGTGGATAGCACAACAAGCATTCATGAGTTCAAAAATAAGCAACTCTTCACCAGTTGTACTTCATACAATTCTCAATATTTTTCTCTCTTGCCTCTAGATCACTCATAATCTTGTGGACAGCACAATAAACTATAATATTCTAGTTAAGTTAACCCTTCAATCTCATATGGTCATACTTAAATAATACTGTCCTTATGGATAGCACAACAAAGCAATACTATTCAAATATGCCATAAGCATCAATATGCACTTAGTCAATATCATATCAATTTCTATAGTAAGCTTTATGGATAGCATAACAAGCTCACAAAGATCTTGATATACTCTATTGACCAAGCATGAAGGAAGGCCTTTGTAATATCTACATCGCTAAACAATCTAAGTCTGAAACTTAACAAGACCAAATTGGCCAGATCAATAGATGGGAGGCTCTCCGTAGCTTTTCTTAGACACCAACAAAGTTGATCAGGCCAGCATACGGACCTAATTAGAAAATCACTTTGAATACTTACCTAGATATCAATTGATCAAATGAATTCGATATTTGGTTTACAAGTGAATCTCGACATTACAACTTAATATAATTTTTATAGAGGATCTTTGAACTGATCTCAGCACATCGTAACTAATACAGAAAATGTAACATACAAATTATGCAATTCAACATACCTTTCCAAGCTATAATATCATTCATATTAACATGCCAAAAATGATTACAACAATCAAATAAGGGTACTCAAATGACTTAACATATAATAAATTTAGTTAATATTAAAAACAAACCCTAATTGAATTAGGCATGCATTACACCCTTGATCAAAAAAACTGATTTAAGCATCAAGCAATCATGAATCAATAAATTTTATATTATCATAAATTTAAAATTTTAATCACTAAAATTTAAATTCATGGTTCAAATAAATTCAAAAATAATTTTTAATTTTAAGATCGATGCTAGAAATCGATGCAACATTTTTGACAAAATATGAACTAGAATAATTCTATATTACAACTTTTATACTTGTTTGATCAAATCTAACAAAGATGGCTCTGATACCACTATTGGAGTCCAATCATATAATGGAATATAAATTTTAAATTTTTTTAAAATATATATATCGAATGCTTTAACAATTAAAACTATCAAACTGAAATCCAAACCTTAGAATCACCTTGTAGATGTCGAACAAAATAAAATCAAGCATACAAAGAGATAGAATATTATACTATCCCCAATGAGTAGTATGGTAAGAAGGTGATCTCCACGAGACTCCAAAATAGAAGTCTTCTAATGGTGATCCACATGAAAGTTGGTCAAGGTCTTTTCCAATCAATGTACTGTTGCAGCCTTTTCTTCACAAGAACACTATCGGCTTCGAACTCAAAGAATGATCGCACCAATGCACAGTTGCCTTTGATTTTGCTTCTAGGATCACATCAAGAGAATTTTCTTTAGAAGTCTTATAATCTAAGATTTGATTTTGTACTCCAACACATGAAAAAAATAAATCCTAGGACAAGCTCACAACACTTGCTATTTTTTTCACCACCCTTCTTTCTATTTTTTCTCCCAATTTTTTTCTTATCTTTTCTTTAAATTTTTTTCAAATTTTTCCTCCCTTATCACACTCCAATAGCCTCTGATCTTTTACCAAAATCCAACACCCAACCCATATGGGATGCCCCATATAAATAGGTTAGGAAAGGATGTGAAGAAACCCTAAGGGGTGCCAACTCTTGGCGCTCCACTTCTTCAGGTGGAGAATTAATTCTCCATAGCATTAAGTGGCATAGAAGAGCCTTTAGATAGAAGGACTCCTTCTCTTCTATGCCCCATAAATCTCATATTAAAATCTGGCATGTGATAATTAAGAAAAAATGAGAAATCGATGAGATGGATAAGAGTCTTAATGAAGAAGGACTCTTTCTCTTCATAATGCTAAAAAGGGAGGTGGCGGCAATTTATTTTTGGAGTGAAACCTAGGTGGCATGAATGTCTCCTTCTATACTTGAAACTCTTTCAAGTTGGATAAGAGTCCAATTAAAATAGATCCAATCCAATCAAATCAAAGGCAACAGGTTCAGTTTAGCTCAAACACTTTGAGCTTAACCTAATTAGAAACTTGGGTTAACATAATATACTAGCATATCAAATTAACTTTTAAGATTTATATTAAATCTTAATTAAATTAAATCAAGATCAAATCTTAAAGTGTGTGACCCATTGGATTACAAATCTAGCCAGCAGTAAACACAGACTCTTGACCTAATCCTAATCTAATCAGATTAGGTCAACTTAAGAGTCCTAATCAACTAGAACTCTTTCTAATTAATTTTTAAATTAAACTTCTTTAATTATGATAAGTCTATAAGTCAAAATTGATATCTAGCAATGTATCATGACTATCTGAAAGAAATAAAATTTGATAAAAATTATCAAAATATCCTTCAGTGGCAAGTTACCATGCAATTCAATCCTTCAGTCAAACAATAACCCAGATGAGCTGTGGGCATGGAATCATATCAAATCTAATTACTTAACTAAATATATCTCAATCAGAATATGATAATTCAATTGATGATATATTAAAAATTATTTTTTAATTATCATCCTATTTTGGCCAAAGACTTTCAGAATCATCAATCTATGAGATTACATAGGATGTTCGCTCTTCTTATTATGAGTTACTGATCCCTTATTGATCACTCACAACCTTTATGTACACTTCATCACATCCAAAACACTCTACATAAGGATCAAAAAACTAAGTTAGGAAGAGAACTAAAATATAGATTCATGTACATAAGGTATCATGACGATCTCAGATCAAAGGATCACTTACACAACTCCTACTAGAGAACAATCAACTGATATATAAATAAGACTTTATCAGATATTTTTTTGTAGGTCTATTCAGTGAACTCATTCTCTAATGAGCATCCACACTCTTGTATTAGTATCACCACACAAGTGATTATGAGATCAACCACCCTCATCACTGAGCATATATAGGATATACCAGTCTTATCAGTATTATTGATCTCTGACTCAATAAACTAATGACTGAGAATATTTTAGATCATGACCATCAAGGATTTAGGTCTCACTTGCATGATCTCATTATGATCCTAAAATCATTGTCCATATCTATAGGGTTCATTATAATCTTAAAAATAATAATAAGATGCAGCATATAATAAATTGAAAAGCTTATTTTATTAAATAATAATATCAATTACATGAGTTTGGAAGATAAAATGTCAAAAATACCTGATCGCATCCCATATGCGATGGACTTGCAGGATATTATTCTTTCAAAAAAAAATTTGACTTGATAAAATAATTAAATTATAAATTTGATTCATAAATAAACTCAATTATCAATTTGATTGATGATTGAACGAATTTGTAAAAGTTACAAAAGAGACTTGCTAAAGGATTAGTGAGTTTAAGAAAGAATATTAAGCAATTATTACTGAATTAATCATTAATTATTTGATTTGATTAGTTAATTAATGATTGGACTTTGTATAAATTAAATTGGATTTATTTTGGTTCAATTTGGGGCTATTCCTAGTTAAAATAGGATTTGGCTTAATCTAATCTAAATTGGTTTGGAACCAATTCAAAAGGGTTAGGAGAGGAGTTTTCAGTTGGACTGGGACTCTCTCTCCTCTTACACACTACAAAGAAGGGAGCACCAACCACATAGAAGTAAGGGCTGATGCCCCCCCATGGGACATGTGTGTGGAATAAAAGGAGGGAGAGAGAGGGCATGGTCGAGGTGTTGGCACACCCCCTCTAGGCTTCTCTCTCCTCTCTCTCTTTCCTATCTCCTTATCCAGATAGGATTCAAGATTTGAATTTGATTCAAATCCTTGAAATCTGAATTTGATTCAAATTGATCTCATGGAAGGATAAGGAATTGAGATCTATAAAAATGACCCATTAGAGAGGATGCCCTAACTCTTGAAGAGATCCCTTTAAGCCCCTCTCTTTCCTGCCGCCCATCCTCCTTCTCTCCTTCTTAGTGCCACCCAACAAGAGGATGGTGCTCTTCCTCTTTTTATTTCTTCTAGTTCATCATCCTCTTCCTCTTTCTTGAGAAGAAAAGAAGAAAAAATCAGACTTGAGTTGAAGGGAGAAAGATATGCAAGAGAGCTAGCACCCTGGTGATCTTTGAAGTCTTCTGATCAAGATCAGTCCTGTGTGGATATCTATTGAGATCGGACACTTATACAGCTCTAAGAAACTCCAAGAGATATCCATGATTTTCAGATCATGATGAAGATCTACCTGCATAAAGGTAAAATTTCATATTACAATAGAATATATCTAAATCTTGTGTATATAATGATTTCTGGGTATGAGATATAATCTCTATGTATGCTTGTTAGATTATATCTAATTAGATTTAAATTATTTAAATTTGAAATCGTTATTCCCCTGTGCATATAAATAAATTTTTAAAATTTTGCATGCATATGAATCACCATGAGATGACTTTTTCTTCAGAGATAGCAATCAAAGCTACCGAGGACAAGATGAAGTGGATCGAGGCTCGGGCAGAGGCCAAAAAATCAAAGGCAATGGCCAAGGCCAAGTTGAAAGTGGTGGATGACTTCAGAACTTCACTGGACTTCGAGGCAGAGGTTGTGAAGGGGTCGACAGTGGCGTACATATAAGGTTTCTAAGCTTGCAAAGCTCAGGTTGCCTATCTATTTTCTATAGTTGGCGTTAGTCAGCTCGACCCTGAGGCCATCAATGATCAGTTCGACGAGGATCATGCCATTCAACCTATTCTAGCTATGCCTACAATTGAGTCTGCTATTAAGACCATGGTCGAGGACACTTCTGGACTTGCCTTCACAATCGGATCCATTGCCGAAGTCAAAGCTAGGCACTCTATCGAGGCTTCAGCCATGGATGTTAAGCATCCTTAACTCTATATTGTCATCTTTTATATAATGAACTTTCTAAGTAATGAAATGAACTTTACTTTTTCATGTTTCGCTGTGCTTCTCAATCATATGTTGACTCAATAAATTTTCAAAATTGGTGTTGAACTATGGATTATTAGATCGAATCAGAGATTGAGGTCGATATCCTCGACAAAGTCCAAATCGAATGTCGTAGTGTGTTCATACTGGTGTAAGGTGGTCTAGGGTCATAACCTTGACCAAGGTTGGCTTATCTAAAGCTGATTTGAAATCAATTCTAGGCAGAAAATTTGCCAAATGAATAGCATTGTCCATTTGTTGTCATAAAATATATCATTAGAATGCTTCTGAGGCATGATCTTCTAGAGATCTTGACTTGGGTCAAAATATCTCCTCATTATTGGCATCTAGTCGAATACTAATTTAGAGGTCTTAGCTGAAGCCGATATATCTCCAAGGGATTGATCCGATCTAACCCAATCATTGGGGTTCAAACTTATGTTTAAATATCCCTCAGTCAATTTTTTGATTCAGCACTTATCCAAGAACTGAGGCTTGTGCTTCATCCAACGTGTCGACCAAGACTAACCCATTTGACTTAGTAGTTTTCACATGGAATGCATATGAAATTAAAAGGAATAACTTTCATTAATGTAAGAACAATCACATGTCTTACTGATAATATATTTTGAGGTTCTTGATATTCTAAGTCTAAGGAATGGGGGTCCCATCGAGGTTTTTGAATATTTTATAAGCCCTGGATCTGATAAACTCGGTGATCTTATGGGGTCCTTCTAGATTTGAGGCTAATTTGCCATATTTGGTAGGTTTGGACACTTCGGCTCATCGAAGGACAAGGTCACTAGATTGGAAGATCTTTGCTTTGACTTGGACATTGTAGTAGCGGGCTACTCATTGTTGATATAAAGCCATCCTAATCCGAGCTTGTTCTATTATTTCTTCCAGTAAATCTAGATTCATCTAAAGCCAACTAAAATTTTTTTTGCTTATCGTAGTATTCTACCCTAGTTGAGGGCATTTGATTTCAACAGAAATACCCACTTCAACCCCAAAGGTGAGGTTGAAAGGTATCTCCTTAGTTGGAATCTGAAGTATTGTTCGATATATCCAAAGAACATTATAGAGCTCTTCAACCTAGAGTTCTTTGTCTGATCAAGCTTTCTCTTTAGTCCTTGTAGGATCATTCGATTGATCACCTCGGCTTCTCCATTGAATTATAGGTCGCTAATTCAGGTAAGCCTATGATCGATGTAAAAGTTTCGAGCAAAATTTCTTGAGTTGAAATTATCAAATTGACACATTGTCAATGATGATTGCTTATGGGAGTTCGAACCGACAAATAATCAACTTTCAAATAAAATCCCAAGCCTTTCCTTCGATAATTTGCACTAACAGCTCGACTTCAATCTACTTTATGAAATAATCGATCACAACGATCAGAAATTTCTTTTAATCAATTGTTTGCGAGAATGATCCAAGGATGTCAATTCCCAACATAGCAAAAGACTAGGATGTGGTGATTGGCGTAAACTAAGCAATTGGCCTTCATTGAACATGAGCATGTCTTTGGCACTATTTACATTTTCTAATGAGCTCGACCGCATCTTATCATAGGATAGACCAATAATATCCTTGCCAGATAATTTTATAGGCTAAGAATCTACCTCTCAAGTGGTAGCCGCAGATCTCCTCATGTACCTCCCAAAGAGTATAATCCACCTCAGATGGTCATAGCCAATGGAGAAAGGGTAGTGAGAATGACTTCTTGTAAAGCCTTCCTTCCAAGTGGATGTACCACGAAGCTTGGTGCTTAACTCTACGAGCCTCGATAGGGTCGATTGGTAAGTCACCCTTAACCAAATAGTCAATGATAGGGTCCATCCAGCTCAGTTCATGCTTGACCTACAGTATCAAAGGCTCTTCGATGCTTTATCTTTGTAGGTTCCCCATGAAAACTCTTTTATTGTGATCGGGTAAATCCGAAGTGGCAAGGTGAGATAGGGCTTCAGCTGGGGCATCCTCCAATTTGGTATTTATTGGATTTCCAAGGTCCAAAAAGCCACAGACATTTCTTTGAGCTTCTATAGGTACTTAGCCATCATGGCATCGCGGGCTTCATATTGTCCTCGAATTTGATCGACGACAAGTTGCAAGTCGGAGAAGACTTTGAGGTCATCCACTCCAAGTTCTTTGGTAAGGTGGAGTCTGACAATCAGAGATTCATACTAGGCCTCATTGTTGAAAGCTTTGAAGTCAAATCAGAGAGCATACTCTATCACCACCCCTTTTGAGCTAGTGAGAATAAGCCCGACTCCACACCCTTGTGAGTTTGAGGCTCCATCGATGTGCAAAATCCATCATGGCACTTTTTTTGATTCCTCGAGTTGAACCGAAGATGATTTTTCATCGAAAATAGCACATTCCATGAGGAAGTTGGCCAGTGTTTGGGCTTTCATAGCAGATCGAGGATAAAAATTGACATCAAATTTTTCGAGCTCAATTACCCATTTTGCCATATACCTGAAGATATCCGACCTTTGGAGGATTGTCCTCAAGGGTTGATCAATCAAGATAACCACTGAATGGGCCTAAAAATATAGCCGGAGATGTTAGACAAAAGTAATAAATGCAATAATCATCTTCTCAGCCTTTAAGTATCTGGTCTCCACATCTCAAAGAATTTTACTCGTATAGTAGATTGGCTTTGGAGTACTTGCATTGGATGAGATGGACAAGTACATCCCTCACCTTCTACTAGTTTGGAGAGAAGTGGAGGGGACCCCAGGTATTGTTTGAGCTATTTGAAAGTTATTCGGCAGTCATCCAACCACTTTAAAGTTTTCATTTACCTCAAGATCTTGAAGAAGAGAAGGCACTTCTCAATTGACCAAGAAATGAATTAGCTAAGAGCTACCATCTATCCCCCCAAATGTTGCACATCATTTTTGGTGCTCGAGTGCTTCATATCCAGTGGTGCTTGGATCTTCTTCAGATTGGTTCTATCTCTTTTTGGGTCACCATGAATTTCAAGAATTTTTCAGGGTCAATTCAAAGATGCATTTGTTTCAATTGAGCTTTATTTGGTGTCACCTTAACTCACCGAAGGGTTCTTCTAGGTCGGCGATATGTTGGTCGGCCTCCATATTTTTTACCAGCATATCATCAATGTAAACTTCTATGTTGCATTCGATTTAGTATTTAAATATCTTATTGATGAGGTGCTGATATGTAACTCCTGCATTCTTTAACCCAAAGAAAATTATTTTGTAACAATACAAATCTTTATCAATTATGAATGTCATTTACTTCTCATCCTCGAAAGCCATTCCAATATGATTGTAGCCCAAGAAGGTATCCATAAAACCTAGTAGTTGGTATCCTGAGATAGCATCAACGAGTTGATTGATCCTTGAGAGAGGAAAGGTATCCTTTAGACATATCTTATTAAGATCAGTATAGTCGATACAGATTCTTTACTTACTGTTGACTTTTTTTGACCATAACGACATTAGTATAGTCACATAACGATTTATCCTTTTTCGAGAAAAGGCTATCAGAGTTTTTGGATTGAGCTTCGTTGTTGTCGAAGTGAGCAACAAAGAGTCTTCCAAGATGCTCAAATGAATAGATGGACTCTAGTTGAAATCTAGAGTACCATACTCATGCTATCTTTTTCAAGGTGGCTGAGAAGGCGAGGTAGAGGTGGACGTCTGAGGCATCCTAAAGTATCATGAGGGCCTTGTAGCCCTCCAAATGATCTAAAAGATCTGAAGAGTCATCATATGACTCTATCTGTGGCATCTTGAACCGATCTAGAATCGATTTTTGTAGAATAGAATGAGAAAAGGTAGCTGGGACTTAAAGCTAAGGCCATCATTGTTCTTCTAGCTTTCCATTTGAACTTCACCCAGATGGCACTTAATCTCCTAAACCTTTTGTTCGAGGTTTTTCTCTCGGTGAGATTTTTTAAGACGTGGAGAGTAGCCTGGGATCGAATCGCCACTGCAAAAAATCGAAGAGCAATGGCATCACTCCTCTTTCCTCGAACCTCAGTGGGATGGTGATCGTCATGCCATAGGAGCAAAATAATGCATGCCCCAGGGGGATACCTCTGGATCCTGAGGGCAATTTCAAAGGTTGTACCGAGAAGGCACCACCGATGAGTAGGTTCCTTGGACTACAGCTGTTCAGTAGCCTGTTGCAGCTGCTGTACAGTATCAGTTAATGCCCGAGTCTGTCAAACCAGGATATTGAGTTATTACGATCCGCCATCACAAGTGGTTGCACTAGTCCCCAAGGGGCGGATGTTTGTGTAGCACTACCTGTGCTATGCCAAGATGACAACCAATGAGAAAACGAAGTTGTTGTGCATTCTAATCCTTGCAATGATTCTCCCTCTGTTGTTGGGTCAAATATTCTTTCTCTACCACCAAACTATCACCGCAATTCTCTTGTATGAAGAGAAATAGCTATGGTCAACACTCATCCAAGGTGGAGCTTGAAGGTTGGCAAATGTCAAAGGATGGGTGATCGTTTTGGGGTCTTGAAATAGAAGACTGGTCACCAAAGATTCTCCAGTGGAGGACCTTACGATGCTAAATAAGTCGAAGCTTTGGAAAACAGTGAGAACGAAAATTGGCAAGAAAGTATTTATTATCAGAGTCTAAGAAAAACTTATCCAGGGATCCTCTGTGATTTTTTTCTAGAAAGAAAAAAAAATATTATGTTTTATTTTGATAAAAACAGGCTATCACACCATTCTAATATAAGTGCAGCTCAAAGAATCATGTACAAAATGTCTCGCAAGATCCGAAGATAGTCATTGCTTTCATGCCAGGTCCAGTCTCCAATATGCTCCACAATAAAAGAGATAGCCTAATCCACAACGCTGTTCGTCTTCTGGAATACGTGCTGGACAGATGATGCGGTGGTGTGATGAAGGGATCTCTAGATATCATGAAGCAGTAGATGGATTTTTAGGTACTTCACCTCGTCCTGAATCTAGCCGATAATACGTTATCTTTTTAATCGGTAACTATTATGAAAGATTAAGGTCCATGACGTTATCGTAGATAGTAAACAATAAGTGATATTAATTTGCATACCATATTTCGTTGTAGCCTTTCGGAATTTAAGAAAGATGGTACTAGTCCATGTTCTCTTTGTAATGGTTTAATGCCTGTGATTCTGAGAGTCATCGGCTTGAATCCGACCATAAGTTCGGCATAAGTCCAACCAACTTGTAGGATTGAAATCAAGGATAAGTATCCGAAGATAAATAAAGATCAGGATGGTGTAATACCCACCCCCCACAACAACAGTTTGGCTCAGGGAATTTTATTCGGCTGAGTCGGAAAGGTTCCAAAAAACAGTGCCAGAGAATTTCTTGTTATCTGAATTCCTTCCCGTCATGCCGCACCCATTCGTCTTTGACAGAGAATTCTATGAAAATGATTATTCAGTAAACCGCGTCGGCCGCCTGCTGTCTCCGATCAAATGAAATGCAAAGGCCGTAAGCGCATCCCTGGCCGTTGATTTGTTGCGGCGGTCATCGGACTGCTTGCAGCGCGGGGGAAAAAAAAAAACTTCCTCCAGCGCACGGTCCGTCGATGGTTGAGACAACAACCCACTCGGGGTTCGCTTGGGTAATAAAAAATTGAAAATGAAATGGATGAATTGTTTTCGTCTGTGGTCCCGCTGCGTTTACTAGCCAAGGGACTATAAGCACGCAAATGCTCGAACGACCTGCGTGCGTTTTTGACTGGACCAGGTCTGTTTCACCTACTTTTACTCTACCCTCTCAATGCTCCCTCTTCCTCCCGTAGGTCATCAGGATAATGATGGGAGCACGAGTTCTCGCCGTTCACCCACCTCGTCTTCCTTCATCCTTTACTATTACTATTATTACGATGACTCAGCACGAAGAAGAATCGAAAGACAGACGTGCAAGGAACAGAACATATTGATCCAGATGAGATAGATATACAGAGAGAGAGCAGAGGATGACAACAAGGAGGATGAGACGCGAAGAGGAGGTGGGGGCGATGGGCACGACGGAGGGCAGGAGTCGGGAGGAGGGGGAGGGGCGGCCGCCTTCTCGGCTTCCGATCCCAAGGACAGGAGATTTCTTGGGGAAGCACCGCCTGTCTGCTGCCATAAACCGCCTCGACCAAGAGATCCACTCCCTCCAGGTCCGTTCTCTCTCTCCCCCCTTTTACCCCGACCGACCGACTTCTGTCTTCTAATTCCGTCCCTTCCCTAGATAGGCATCTTAGTTGGGATATCATGTATTGTTGGCTTGAGTGTGAGATGTTCTCCATCGATTCAGACAGGCAGGCAGTCCCTCTGACCCCGCCTTTTTCTTTCTTTCCTTGTTTCTTCTTTCTCCTCCCACATCCACATGGTGCGGTGGTAATTGGACTTCTTGCGCGCGCTCCGCACGCACGCACTATCCCGGTTGAACAATCCACCACGTGTGTCTGGTTTGAAGAATCAGATCCAATGTTTGATCGCATAATGGCGTGCTTCTTTCTGCTCGATTCTTTTGTCCTCATCATTCATCATATTTCTTGGTGACCAGCCTCTACCATGATAGAATAGAATCATGTACTTTGCTTCCAATCAGCATTCAATTATATTCCCTCTCTCTGCTGAACCAAGCACCGAGTATGCTAAGCACACCAACAAGAAGATCGTTGGCCCCTCAACTAATAGTTCGTCTGTTTCTATTTTGGGGTCAATCTAAAAGAAACCTACCAATTTTATTGTCCTAAGCATTTGGGGCTTGGATCGCTATCCCCGCAAACTCACCATCCATAGCAAATTCCGTCATGTGACCTGTCTCAAGCCTTCTGAACCACCGGAGGTGCATTCTGAACTATCTAAATATTGATCATAGAGTTCACTGCACTAGTTCCCTGGCTTGATTTTGACTATGCAACCATCATAATAGCCATACTGATGAATCAACTTTGTCGACGCTAATACTTTCTTGAACTGATAAAATAACTCTCGCTCTCTTGAATTTTCCAGAACACAAACCAATGAAGAATCACATGATTGGTCCGAAAGATAGCCCACCCCTTTTCTTAGTTGAAACCCCTATAGCATTGGATTAGTGGGAGAAAAATGTAGGTTTCAGAAGGCAGGTGTTGATTGAGATAGCCCGCATGGTTGGTGAGGTGGAACTAGCGTTATGCATATCTGAGGTATCTGGGTTTGGATCCAATAACGCCCGGATTTTTTGTGTCATACAAGCAAACAACTAGCAAATGGGATTATTAGAAGTGAAACTTTGAAGTTCTGAATTTTTTTCATTATCCTATTCTGGTTCCTGATCTTGATGCAATACGAAAGAGAAGAAAGAATAAATGACATTGTCTGATTTCTTATCCATGTCTTACAGTACCTTTCTTGGAATTTCAACTAGCAATGAAGAATTATGCCACATTAGATCTGCAACTAGGCTCTTTCTTAGGCCTAAGAGCATGGTTTGCTATACCAATTAGCACCATACAGTATTGTACTGGTACCAAATTAGTACACAGTATTGTACTGTATGGACATTTGGTACATCTCGCTGTCTCGTACCATACCAGATTCCTATACTATAGTAGGATGGTACCGATATAGGGTTCAATACTGAGATGGCAAACTTTGCCACAGAGAGAGAGGCGTCAATTCTTGATTGTGGGTCATGAGTGGTGCTAATATAGGTGGAATCCTAAATACAGAGAGAAAATTCTAGCCATGCTTCGATTCTTTCTAGCCCTATAGTTAGAAATGCTCTATATAAAGGATCGGATGCAGTTGGGGTGGAAAGGGGAAAGTGAGGGGGTGAAGATGGTAGGTTACAAAGGTGAGGATGAAGCGATGGTGAAGGGGGTGGGCAGGGTTGAGGCTAATCGGGGAGGGGGTGAGGATGGAGGGGACTGGAGGAGGTGGACATGGCTAGCTGAGAGGTTGGGTGGCATGCAGGTGAGTTATGTCTAGTTCTAAATAATTAGCATGAAATTGATTCATATTGGTTGGAAGATATGTAGGACCTAGACCTTATCCATCCCACTTAATTCATATTTGTTCATGGCATGCCCTGAGGTGCTTGGTTTAACACTTGGATTTGAAACCGTCACTTTTACTTGCTTGCACATGTGCAGCATATGTATACAATTATGTAGAAGTGCAGACATGGACTCACGTCAAGCATGCGGATGCATGCCAACATACATGTATACATATAGCATAACTAACTCAAAACCAATTGCCTTTGGAATTTATCAATGTCTTGGCCATGGTTTGGCAGTGAAGGGAGGAGAATAAGGTGCAGATTATCAATGGCTTTTATTGAGATGGAGGGTGTGGGCAGAGTGTCACTAGACAATTAGGTTCTGTGTCCATGCTGAGCATGGATGTTGTCGGGGGTGGTACATCACCCATGCCGAAGACACATGCTAGGAGAGGACCCATGATGAAGTATGCCAGGTCATCACCACAACACTGATCGAAGATAAATGAGTACAATCCCAGTGATAGATATATCATCCCAGGGCTGTGAAGAAGCTATATTGAAGGGAGTCATTCATTACACAATGAAGCAATGGAAGATCTCATTTCGGACCTCACCAATCCTCGCTCTCCAACTGATTCTCGCTCTCAGGCCGGTCCTTCGGAATGGAGCTTTCTAATGGAAAATCTTGTCGATCTCGTCTTAGCTGACGATCTTGACTTCAGCCGCTGAGCTTGCCTCCGACTGTCAATTTTAACTCCAATCGTAGGTCCTTAACCACTGGCATCAGGGCAATATCCGAACATCAGACACCAATCCTAGAAAGGACTTGTTTTGTAGGTTTCGTCGTATCAGTGATTCCCAGTCGACTCCAGCCACTCCGACCAGAGCCAGGAATCTACAGCAACAGATGTATATGCCCAAGTGAAGCATTTTTGGTGGCCATAGCTATGTGTGTATGGGAGGATATTGTAGACTTCATGCATGTTATGCATTCGATAGGAAGTATGTGATGAATGGATGTGAACCCATCAACTGAATAAACATTTTTACAAAACATGTTTCCTTGGTTTTTCATTTGTGCAAATTATGAGGTACATCATACACCTCCACTTCTGATTGATAAGCTTCTATCTTTTATAAAATAAAATCATAAGGGGTGTATATAATAGAGAAGGGAGTGCATTTATTTAGGTGAGTTTCACAGCTGACATATAGGAGACCAAAATCATATCCACTTAAGGATGAGCTGTCTTGTCTGAAGCTGGACAGGGTCCATGCCTAACAAGTAGTGCTCTGAAGGCTTTAATACAAAAGTGCCCTACCCTGCATGGGATGTGACTTTGGAGTCAAGACTTTCTCACTTCTAGCCATAAAATGGGTGCAAATGATTTAGTGACCCATATCTAATTCTTCTAAAAGAACACAAGTATACAACCTTGTAGGCACTAGTCCAAATGCACAGATCTACAACTGTAAAGATGCTTATCCCACAAAAACTTACAATGCTCTCTCAGACAGATTCATATGTGTCTATCTGTTTAAATGTCTACAAATACGTGTCTATAAATTCACCTAAATACATGTCTTTAAACATATACTCATGTACATGCCTATCATATGCACCTATGTGTTTTGACATGCATTCCATGCACAAACATGTATAGTACAGGCATAATTATGTATCCATAAGTTACATTTATGTTGCCATTCTTTATATCATCTTGTGTTGTCTCTCTTTTTCATGACTAGTTGCTCCCAGAGTCCTTGTCTGAAAAGAAACCCAGTCGATAACATTATCCCATGTTTTTGGTGTCAATCATCAGCTGCCCATTATTCTATACCCATCTTCCTTAAGTTGTCTGATGCTATGGATGGTAAGCGTGCAACATTAAAGTGGTGAAATTTTCCTTTAATTAACAGGCTTTTTGCTTGTGCATCTTGTTCTTCTCCTACAATGATAATGGAGTAATGGTCCCTCTGTGTGAGCATGTCTTATCGCCATCTTCCTCTAGCTTGAGCTCATTTTTGGCCTCATAGCTTAAGGTCATTGGTAATGTGTCAAGCTCGGGCGTAATAGTTCGATGTTAGTTTAGTCATATGCCAAGACTAGGTGTAGACTCCTCTGCTGATATTAATGCCATCTTGAAGGTGCCACATAAGTTTCAACAAGGACAGTAATTGCTTGCCTTTAAAACCCCAATCTGCATGCTTCTATTAATTTTTGTAGCTGGTATCCATCAGATAATTCACCAATGAGTTAGAAAATGAATATTGGATTCAACGAGTACTCTATCATGTTAATATTCCTCAAAGAATTAATCTGTTAGAGGGATTTGGTGCAGGATGGAAGCTTCCTATAGTGAATTCAGCATAGGTTTATTAAAATGGTGAGGAGATTGTGGGAGGAGAGGTGTAGGGAAGACAAGGAAGCACGAAACAACACTTTTTTCCTTCTACTATTGGTGCTATTAGAGTTTTGAAAGGAAATTGGAGAAAGAGTAACAGGAGAGATATGCTATAAATGCATGAGTGCTTGAGAGTTCATTCTAATATTTCTTTACCAACTTGTTCGAAAAGTTAGTTGAGAGATGGATGTGTTCTGTCTGCTTTTGCAGTAGGTAATATTATGGTGTTAGAGAACTATTTTAGATTGCTAAGAAGTTGGTTAACAATGTACAGATATAGTAGAGAGAGGGAAAAATCATCAAAATCAAGAATAATCACCTCTAAACTTCCATTTCCTCTTTCCTTTTCTATATTCCTTTTGTTATTTGTGGCAAGGACGCACCATCAAATGGTCATTTTTTGTTGTTTTTATGTTTTGGCTGTGCCTTGGCTTTTCTACTTCATCAACGTTAGTGATATATGCTCTCCAATTTCTCTACACTCTAATTCATTTCCATGGCTTAAATGATGATAAAGATCATTAGTCATAACTGAAATAACAATTGTGTATTTGATCTTTCTTTAGACATAAGATGGACAATAGTGTACTTTCCAACTTATTCTTTCTTTTAAAATACTATATTAAAATATCAAAGATTTCTTCTTTTATTTCACTTCTACTGTTTGATACTATGTCACAAATCGCAATATTAAAATATCAAATATTTCTTCTTTTATTTTGCTGTTGCTGTTTGATACTATGTCCCAAATCACAATATTAAAATATCAAAGATTTCTTCTTTTATTTTGCTGCTGTTTGATACTATGTCAATCATCGTCGAAGATCTGAGTATTCCTCTCTCATAACCCATTAAGTTTATAATAACAAACCTCATTTGAAGAAACTTCTTTTCCTTACCGTTAATATCCATCCAGATACAGTAAGACTCTTGTTCTTCCACCTTTCGGTGCATTGGCGTGTGTGACCTGTAATAGTCCCAGAATGCGCATTTTCTATGTGATGTGGCAACAGGGTGTTTGCCCTGAAAGTTCCACTTTCATAGACCTGACAAAACTAGCATTTTGAGGCAACATACACGTAACTTCTGAAGCAGCCAGCACTCATGTGCCGTGCCTAATTGTAGCTCAGGCATCAGCATCACCACTTATAATGCATTGAGATTGGACTGTGTCCAACCTTTCTGCTTAAAAGAAAAAAAAATGGATGAGTGATGCGGTAACTTGGTGTGCAAAGAGAAAGCCATGAATACTTGGGCACTGCATTACGTGGTTCACATGCTTTCCAGAATACCAAACTGTGCACCCTGACATAAAGCAGCCTGTATATCTATGGAAGGCCATGAAACTCTCTGTACTTGAAATAGGTTCGGCAATCTTTTACAGCAGGGAACAGAGACTAGAAGAGATTTCTTTGGATGAGCTTACCTCGATTTTTGAACTAGGGAGATGATCAATCCGTTGATCCTAATATACTTTATGTTTTGCCTGCTTTTTATGCACGCAGGAGGAACTAGACAAACTCGATTCAACAGAGCCTTCCTCTGCAGCATGCAAGGAGTAAGTGAATATTACGGTTTTATGGTCTTGCATTGTTCCTTTACATAATTTCAATCAAATATCTGGTCGCCTGTATTTATGTCCGTGAGAATTCTGCAGGGTTCTCGTTAGCATGGAAGGCATACCTGACGCCCTCCTTCCTGTGTGAGTGTTGCTGTAAATCATCAGACAGTTGATTATGCATCATAGTGATGTTTCCTTATACGTAACTTGGTGATGTTCTTTGTTCCGCTTGCCTATTTTCAGCACCAGAGGCCCAGAGATCGCTGCCTGGAACCGGTGGTTTGAGAGGGTCCGTAGCTCTCATGGTCACAAATGGTGGCAGAAAGGTTCCGATTTTTCTTAATGTTGGTGTCCGGTCATGGATGAAAACATTCACGCGGACATCCCAAGTCAAGTTTTACGTGTCATTCTTCTGACGCCTGGGCTATTCATTCCCGGAGATCCAAACAGACAGAAATATGTCGTGAGCTTGGTTATGTAAATGCTTTCCCCTAAGGGGCATATATTGATTCCCATGAAAGATAAAAGGATGTTAATTTGCATAGATGACACTTGGATATTTATACAGCAGTTTCTCTGATATGCTTTTCTAGTACAGTTCAGGGATTTTATATGTGCTGAGATATTGTCGATTTTCTTCAAGTTTGCGTTGCTGCAGTCTTGTTTTCCAGGTCATTAGAAATTAGGAAGGTGTCGTATGTATCTCTGAAACTGAGTTTAGATCTCGTCGTCCTCAAAATCTCTCTCCTTTTCAAAATGAAATCGGAATCTGCCTAAAATCATGGTAGCCGAAGAGTGACCTATCGCATGGCCAAGAGGTGGTTCCATGGCGAGAGATCATGGACTCAGACTTCGAGATTTGGGCTGCACCGGCAGATTCGTGGTGTACCGGTGGAATCTCCGGCGGCTGCGTAGGGGCCGTCTGTACGGGGTTTTGGGCGCTATGTTTTTTTTTGTCCCCACCGATTGAAAGAAGGGGATATGATAAATCTCCGCCAGCCTGCCTGCCCCTGCTTTCCACGCTGGAGAGGTGGGACCCATATGCTTGATAGATGGAGGATCTCGATCAAGAAACACCCCGTATCGGAAGCGTGTCCATTAGACCTGGTCGAAATAATAATTAGACGTATCTCCGAGTGATGGTAACATGGAAGTCGTGACAACAAAACCGGACTCCACTTGCTGTCGCATTTTCGGAGACAATAAAGAGATCAAGTTAAGGTGTAACGTTAAAAAAAAAAAAAAATCAAGCTAGGCGTGAGATGACAATTTTCCAGCCTCCATATTTTATGGTTTCTCTTTCTTTCTTCTTTTACCACTGAGATGATGCAAGAAGAGGAAAGCGCTTGATGCTGCCGTCCGCTATAATAAATAAAGGAGGGAAAAAGAAATGCGTGAATACTCTAGCGAAAAACTTGAGCACTTATGCTGAATGGTTGGTTCCCTTAATTTATAAATGACATTAGAATGGTTGGCCCCCTTTAAGTTTGCGCTCGCGCACGCATAAATCCAGAAAAGAGAAACCGAAGCATATTAAAAACCCTCTTAGAGCACGAGGACTTTGCCGAGATTCATCGCAGAGGCAACATCCACCAAACTAGATTTTATAGAGATGGAGGTGGCGAAAAGATAAAACAGAAAAGCAAAGAATATTTAGCTGTAACGATCACCGACGAAGGAATTACAGAAAGGAGCTAGAGCATGAAGAGAAAGCGCGCTGCGACCAACTTAAAAAGATCAGTAGTAGGGTATCCCCGGCGGTGGAGGAGATGCATAGGATACCCCTACCACAGGTGGTAAAGGCACGTTCCCGCCACACCCTGATGTCGGCGGCGGTGGAGATTGCCACGGCATCGAACCTGTGGGTGGCGGCAGCTGATGTCGAGCCGGTTCTGGAGATGGACGGACGGGTGGGGTGGGTGTCGGATGACCCGATCCATAGGTTGGTGGAGGAGCTGGCGCTACCCGTGGAATCGGTGGAGGAGGAGAAGGGTGGTCTTGTGGACGCGCCGGGGATCCATGAATGGGCGGGGGCGGGGGCGGGGGCGGTGGTGGGGGTAAAAATTGACGGTTGGGCGGTGGCGGAGGCGGGGTGGGAGTCCGATGCAGCGGTGGAGCTGTCGACGGGCTCGGACGATCAGACGATGGTGGGGGCGGATGAGGAGAGGTCGTTGGAGACCCGACAGGAGGTGCTGGAAGGTACTGATCCGGGGGCGGTGGAGAAGGCAACACGGGGGTGGGATGACGCTTTGGAAACTCGCAGCCAGGCGGAGGAGGAGGTGGCAGCGGCGGCGATGATGTAGAAGCTGGCGGGGGCGGCCAACCACGGTAACTCGGTGGCGATGGTTCGGGGGAGTAAGGAGGCAGCAGACGTGGCGAATGGGACGGAGGGGGGTGGGTTTTCGTGGATGGCGACGACTGGGACTCCGGTGGTGGCGGAGTAGGGGGATGAGGTGTCGGGGAAGGTGACGACTCGGACCCAGGTGGCGGAGGAGGAGGTGGGTGAGATGTGGCGGAAGGCGACGACTCGGACTTTGGCGGCGGCGGTGGCGGAGAAGGGGAGCGAGATGTAGTGGGAGGCGACGACTCGGACTTGGGTGGTGGTAGTGGTGGAGGCGGTGTGCTCTTGAAGTAGCCCCTGTGCGGGCTCGCGAGAGGAGCCGGCGGCGGCGGCGGCGACGGGAACGAATAATTGGTGGCTGGGCTCTTGCCCCCGGCCCAGCACTTGGACTTGGTGCAGTCGAAGGGGCGCGCGGCGTCGGAGGAGCACTGCTTAGGGGAGCGCTGGTCCGGGAGCCCCGGAATGCAGTTCTTCCTGGCGTCGCGCAGCACCTTGCCGCCGGCGCCGGCGGTGGGGCACTGGGGTGGCTGCGATGTGAAGTAGTTATAAGAGTAGGTGAAGTTCTGGAGCCTGGGGAGCTGGCAGACGCCGGCCGGGATGGAGCCGGTGAGGCCGTTGTGTGCGACGTCGAGCTGCTCGAGGCTGGCCATGGAGGCGAGGGAGCCCGGTAGGGGGCCCTGGAGGTGGTTGAAGCTGATGTCGAAGACGGTGAGCTGGCGGAGGAGGCCGACCTCGGGTGGGATGCAACCGGAGAGGTTGTCATTGAGGAGAATGATCTCGTTGAGGGTGGTGGCCATCCGGCCGATGCTGGAGGGGATGCAGCCGCCCAGGTCGTTGTTGGCCAGCACCACCACGGAGGCCGGGGAGGAGCCCAGATTGGTGGGGATTCCGTGCCCGAGGCGGTTGGAGTTGAGGAAGATGGCGTCGAGGGGACGGTCGAAGAGTGCCGGGGGAATGGAGCCTTCGAACTCGTTGAAGCGGAGGTCCAGGTAGCGGAGGGAGGGCAGGGCGAGGACGACGTCCGGGAACCGCCCCACGAAGCGGTTGTTGCTGAGGTCGAGCTCATGGAGGAGGCGGAGGTGGTGGAGGGTGGACGGAACGACGCCGCAGAAGCGGTTGGAGTTAAGGTGGAGGAGGGCGAGGTCGGCAAGGAGGCCGAGCTCGGGGGGCAGGTACCCGGCGATGTCGGCGTGGTTGAGGTCGACGCCGGCGACGACGGTGAGGGAGGGGTCGGCAGGGGAAGGGGCGCAGAAGACGCCGAAGTAGGAGCACACGTCGGGGCCGACCCAGTTGCCAGTCAGGTTCTGGGGGTCGGAGAAGATGGCCGTCCGCTTCCACGTATGCAGGGCAATGTAGGCCTGCCGGAGCCGCGGGTTGGCGAACCTGAGCCCGGGATCGACCACGACGGGGCCACCGGTGGAGCCATCAGCGGCCTCAGCCACCGGAGGGACGGAGAAGGGGCAGAAGGAGCAGCACAGCAGCAACAGCAGCAGGAGGAAACCACGGGGCGACGGATCCATGCCCGTGCCCATGAGCCGACCACCTCTAGATCTGAGAGGAAAATGAAGGAACAGGCTCACATGAATGACACAGAGAGAAGAGAGGAGGAAGAAAAAAAAAAAAAAATCGACGACGATGCCAGGATCAGGGTGATGGCCAGATCGCGTATTGGGATATCTGCCTTCCCTCTCGTTTTATAGATACAGCTATTAAGAAGTACCCTTGTCTTTCGTGTCTCTTTCTCTCTCTGTCACCCGTCCACTGACTGTTGTTATTATTATTAATTATTTATTATCTTCTCTCCCGTGGACGCTGGTCACTGCTGCTTCGTCTAGAAAATATTTTTGAACAAAAGAATTAAAATATTGCCTGGAAGGATTTTTTTTTTAATACTATTGGTTCAGGTTCAATCTCCGCCTGGGGCTGAAGCCCGTTCTCAAAAGATCACCGGTACCCCCGCTTTGGGTCTTGGATTTAAAAGTGGTTTACTTCGCCGGTAGCTGCGATGGGATAAAAAAAGGGACGAGGTACGATCGATCTCACTCAAGGCGTGGGTTTGTGATTGCGTCTGTCCTGCTTCCATCTGTCGCCTGTCGGGGGATTCGATCTCTCTCTCGCGTTTAGTCACAACTGCGAGTAGGAGTGGGACATCCCTGTTCCGACTCGCATTGGCCAGCGGCTGGATACTAGTGGGAGCCAGCACATTAGGTTGGAACGCGTTTTATTTCTTGCTGCAGTGCTGTGTCTTCTTTTTATAAAAATAGCCAGGCTTACCGGAAAGCAGACTGGGTGTCGGTGTCACGGTGAGGCCGCTACATGATATCCCATGTGATCCGACGCAAAGGTTACTGGCATGGCAATCAAACGGGAGCAATCCTGCGGAGTGGGCCACCGACGGCAGATGCACAATGATTTGCGGAGTGGGCCACCGACGCAAAGGTTATTGCATACTTTAGAGGTTTCCGGATTTGTCGCACATTGATTCGGAGAAAAAAATTTTTTTATGAAAGATTTAATCACAGAGAAATTTTATCTCATCTGAATTTTTTTAATTTGAAGGAAAGATAAATTTGTTGGTGAAAAAAATAGTTAGACCACCACCGATCAATGATAGATTGTCCAAGCCAACCTTCAGTAGGTTGTCATGACCGGGGTACCGAAGTTCATGGAGACCTTCAATAGGTCGTCATGACCTTCAATAGGTCGGTCGGGTACAAGCTACATCAGATCATCCAAAGCCGAGGTCATGGAGATATGTGATGTAGACGTCGATCTCTGGACGATCTGAGATAGGTCGGTCAAGGGTGATCTAAAATAGATCATCCGAAGTCGAAGAATCGAGATCCGCTACTGATGGGATATCTGACTTCTCATCACATCTGCATTCGTATTAAGTCATCCATCCGACATAGCTCGGCCAAAATCGTAGAAGTCCGAGCCAAGGTCGAGGTACAGAACTATAATAGATGCCTCCCACTTTCGAGGTCGAGCTACTTATAGATCGATTGAAGAGAGTATCGATCCTAGATCGAGGCTAATCCAGTTGGGCCATTTCCTACTGACACGTGTCGAAGATCAGTGCCCTAGAGCGAACCGTCTTTAAATCTGGGCCATTGATTCCTCGAATCCACTAGAGCTATGTACCGTCCAATCAGAAACCACCACTTGTCGGACATCGATAGAGAGAGATAAATCATCAGTAGATCGAGGCCATCCCGGACCTATATAAATAAGACTGCAGTAACGTCATTTTTATTATTTTCGTTGTTCAGAGGAGAGAGCTTTGGCACTTGAAAACTCAACCCAGCTGCTCGGTTGGAGCCAAGCTAATTGTTTGTCATCCTCTGGTTGCTCGATCACATCTCCTTTAGGTCAGTTCCTTCCTTACCATGAGTGAGCTTAGCTCATCCTCCGCCACCTAGAGCTCGAGTGGCGGCATTAGGAGTGCGGAGCCCCAGTCATGGAGCTTGGGCGATAACGTTAGGAGTGTAAACCCTGTGTCTGATGTTGCTTGTCTTCGGGTAGGCCCGAAGTTCCGAACTTCAGTCTATATAGAGTAGATTCTGTCCTCACCCCTGAGAACCTGGAGATCATTAGATTGAAATACCAAATCCCAGCTAAGTTTAAATGAGAGGTTGCCGTTCCTGATGAAAGAATAGCTCTTCCTTGTTAGAACCAAGTTGGCTTGTACAAAGAATCTCTGAAGGCTGGTATCCGACTGCCCTTCCACTATCTCATAATGGAATTTCATAAGTTATATAGAATAAGTTTCTATAGCATTGCGTCGAACTCAAGGTGCCAAATCATAGGCTTCTTCACTCACTGCCTTCTCCTCGAAGGGGATGTCGTCTCTTCCAAGATGCTCCTTTCTCAGTACATAACTGGAAGGAGCACTTTTTTTTTATCTCAATCGAACAATCTTGGGATTTCAGTACGTCGTGAGGTAGATCTCATAGATTGACAGTCAGAACTTCAATATTATCAAACATTGAGGAGGTGTTGAAGCAGATTTTCAGTCTCATTTCCTCTCCATTGACCAAGTTTCTCGTTGAAGAAACTTTGTTCAAAGTTGGGTTGAGTCTGACCGATCCAAACAATAAATCTCCTTTTTTCTCCCTTAGTTCAATATTTTCCATTTTGGCTAACCTCATATGCCGTATAGTAATGAATTCCAGCGATGTGGAAGCTCTTCATCGGGCCATGAAAAGGAAGAAGGTGAGCACGGCCCCAACTCTAAAACATAGGCGTACTGAGGCCATCCTCGCTCAGCCTGTCATTGGGGGCTCCTCGGAGCCCAGTACCCTGAGGAGGGAGTCTTCGACGCGTGCAAAGGCGGTGGTACCATTACAATCTGCTACACCTGGAGAATCTACCCCCTGACCTTCTGCATCCTCATCTCAAAGGAGCTTGGGTAGACCCCAAATTTCAATGAAGATGTCATCGCGCTCGATCGATATACTGGTCAAAATCTCTCCTCTGATGGGAGTTTCATCGAATGCCGACATTCAAGGCACCCAGAGGGGCATCAGTGATTATCAGGTTACCCGATCTCTTCTTCGATCGATTCTTCTGCCGGCCGATGTCAAAGACTTCAACAATGAAGACGGTGCATTTCGAGTCCAAGACTTGTATGAATCTATACTTCGGATATGTCGACCTCTCTACATTATCCAGTTGTTATCGATCTTATAATTTAGTATCGACCTTCTCTCTCCCCTTTTTTCTTTTCTTCTCTTCTTTTTTTTTAGCTCACCCACCACGTGGATCACTTCGTAGAGGCAATGCGTGAAGCTTAACATATCTCGAGGGAGGCTGAGGAAAAGGTCAATCAGGTCAGCAAAAGGGCGGATGATGCCCAACTCATGAAGCTCAAGGCCGAGGAAGAGGCTAGGTCGCTGAAGGAGAAACTGAAGCGACTGGAGTCCGAGCTTTCCAAAGTTTGGATCGAATCTGAAGCTTGGCTGTCAACCGAAAAGAAAAAATATAAGGATAAACTGGAGACTACCAAGGTCACCGCAGTCAAGACCTTCAAATCTTTGGTTGAGTTTTGGGACATCAAGATAGAGTACGATGTGGTCTCGTACACACAGGGAGCCGCCGACCTCAAGGAGAAGATCAAGAAGGTGGTTCTCGATTTTGATCTCAACCTCCTAGAGTCAAATAGGGAGGAGGAAGTCGGTGGGGTCGAAAATGAAGATCTGCATGTCAAGGACCATTTTAGCCTAGAGCTAAAAGATTAGGCAGCCGAAGAGGTGGTTCATGCTCCACCTCCGCTTGTCATTATCCTCTCCGACCGTGCTGAAGCTGACGAATCCTAGACTTAGGTTGTGTCTCAGCTCGGGGGTGTCCGAGCTTAAACATAGGTCGGCCCTTTTGGTGGACCTCGACATTTGCTGAGGTATTTTGTACTGGACCGATCGTATTTTATAAAAACTTTTCTTTTAATGAAATTATGTTTCCTTTGCAAATGATGTCGACAAGTCATCAAGTTCGATCGATTTGCTGTAGTTGAGTTTGGTGTCCGATGTGGGTCGCAAAAAATCATTCGATAGTGTTAGGTCACTTCACGATGAAGAGTGAAAAATTGCTCGATAAATAGTTGGTCGGACATGCCAACATTTCGATCCTCGACCGTAGCCGAGGAGCGCATGTTTGGAGAATTACATGGAGAACACGTTTTGATCCTCGACCGTAGCTTAGGAGCGCATATTTGGAGAACCGTATGGAGAACATATTTTGATCCTCGATCGGAGTCGAGGAGTGCGTGTTTAGAGAACCACATGGAGGACACATTCCGATCCTCGACCATAGTCGAGGAGTGCATGTTTAGAGAACCACATGGAGAACATGTTTCGATCCTTGATCGTGATCGAGGAGTGTATCTTTGGAGAACCACATGAAGGATACATTTCAATCCTCGACCGTAGCTGAGGAGCGCATGTTTGGAGAACCGCATGGAGGACACATTGGCCAAGAAGCGCATGTTTAGAGAACCGCATGGAGGACACGTTAGTCGAGGAGAGCATGTTTGAAGAACCACATGGAGGACACGTTAGTCGAGGAGAGCGTGTTTGGAGAACCGCATAGAAGACACATTCCGATCCTCGATCGTGGCTGAAGAGAGCATGTTTGGAGAATCGTATAGAGGACACGTTCTGATCCTCGACCATAGTCGAGAAGTGCATGTTTGGAGAACCGCATGGAGAACACGTTCCGATCTTTGACTGTAGTCGAGGAGCGCATGTTAGGAGAACTACATGAAGAACACATTTCGATCCTCAGTGATAGCCGAGAAGCATGTGTTGGGAGAACCATATGGAGAACACATTTCGATCTTCGGCTATAACCGAAGAGCGTGTGTTTAGAGAATCGCATGGAGAACACGTTTCAATTCTCGATCATAGTCGAGGAGCACATGTTGGGAGATTTGCATGGCGAACACAAACACATTTTGCATTTCGTCTGTAGATGAGGTGCATATTTTTCAAAAAAAAGCATAATTTGATGAAAGAAATGCTTTATTGTTTGATTTAATAATAACAAAAATTATAATTTAAGGATGGTAGATATATAAATTATCGGTGTTTCAAGTCTTGGGGATCAGAGTTTCATCCAGTTGGTAAAATCGATAAACTCCTGATCGGACTATCTCAATAACATGGTAAGGGCCTTCCCAGTTTGGTGCAAGCTTCGATCGCTCTGTTGGATAAGAAACCTCGACTAAGTGAAGAACTAGCTGTCCTACCAAGAAAGAGTTTCCTTTAACTCGGGAGTTATAGTACTGAGCTACCCTCTATTGATAGTTGACCATCCGAATTCGTGCCCGCTCTCAGATTTTCTCCAGCAAGTCTAAATTCACTCTCAATCCAAAGAAATTACTGTCTGCATCAAATTCTTTCACCCTTAGTGTCGACAAGCCGATCTCAAGTGGTATGACAGCTTCAGTTCCGAAAACCAGCTTAAAGGAGATTTTTTCTGTTGGAAGTCGTTGAGTTGTGCGATATGCCAATAGTACATGATATAGTTCTTCAACTCATAATCTCTTGGTCTATCCCAGATGAGCTTTTAGCCCTTGCAGTAAGATCCTGTTCGTCACCTCGGCTTCGTCGTTGCTCTATGAATGAGCTACTGAGGTCAAGCTATGGTCGATGTCCAATCCATTGCAGAACCCCTTGAACTTCGGACTGTCAAACTATCATTCGTTGTCAGTAATAATTGCTCATGAAAGGCCGAATCGACAGATGATCGACTTTCACACAAAATCACAAATCTTGATCAAGGTGATAGTTGCCAATGCTTTAACTTCTACCCACTTGGTGAAATAATTGATTGCGACAAGCAGAAATTTCTTCTACAAATTGCCATAGGAAAGGGCCCAAGGAAGTCTATTCTCTATTGAGCAAAGGGCCAAAGGGTTGTGATCAGAGCCAGAGGGGTTGAAGGTTGACGCTGAATATTTGAAGTTCTCTGACATTGATCGCACTTGCTCACCAAGTCTGCAGCATCTTTCTGCATGGTCGATCAAAAGTACCCCTACCGCAGTACTTTATGAGCAAGGGTCTTGCCCCCCAAGTGATTTCTATAGATCTCCTCATGGACCTCTCGTAGAGCATACTCAGCTTCTGAGGGGTGGAAATACCAGAGCAAGGGTAGAGTAAAAGATTTCTTATATAATCTTCCATCGTAGACGAGATACTAAGGTGCGAGATGTCTCAACCTTTTGGCTTTGTCTCGATCAATAAGCATCATCCCATCCTACAAATAACATAAGATTGGATCTATCCAACTTGGCTCGAGATCTGTCTGCATTATTTCACCCTCTTCAATGCTCGATTTTTTAAGAGTTTCAAGATATGAGGTCCCTTTTAGGTCAGACACACCAATCCCGTGCGGAGTAGGAAACTTTATCATAAGGTGATAGGTCGACACTATAGCTCGGAGAGTGTTGAGTCCAAGCCAACCTAAGACAACATTGTATACGAATGGATTTTTTATGATAAAATAATTTAATTTTATAACTATTTGTTTTGGAGCACGTCCGACTATAGTGGTCAATAGAATGGTTCCTTCCATTGGGACCATAGTACCCGAGAACTTGATCAGAGGAGTATTCCTCTTCATCAATAGCTCAGAATCTAAATTCATACAAACAAAAGCATCATAAAACAAAACATCAACTGAGCTTTTATTATCAATTAGAATTCGATATATATTATAATTAGCAATATTTAAAGAGACAACTACAGGATCATCATGGAGACACTTTATTCCATCTAAGTCGGCTTTAGAGAAAGTGACCTCATTGTCAATCTCCATCTTTTTCATCTTCTTATCTTCAGCTCGATTCGGATCTGAGGTTCTCCGATCGAGCTACCCCGTAAAGATCCTACGGATCTCTCCCACTATCGGTTGGTCTCTGTGGGGGTTTTCTTGCTGAGGAGGCTCGTCACATGGATTCCTCAGGATTTGATGTTCGTCAACATATCGATAAAGGCATCCATGTCGGATCAACTCCTTGATTTTCTCTTTGAGCTGCCAGCATTCCTCCATGTCATGCCTATAATCGTGATGGTATCTGCAGTATTTTTTTGAGTCTCTTTTTTGTGTTAGGGTAACCATCCTCTTCAATCGGGGAAGCTCTTCTTGTCGCTCTATCTCCATAAGGATCTGGGCTCAAGAGGTGTTGAGTGGAGTGATATAATGGAACCTCCGTGGAGGAGACTTAGATCGGTGAGGTGGTGCAGGAGACTTAGGTCGGTTGTTCCGAGATGGGGTCTGAGAACAATGAGGCTTCGATTTCGGACGTCGATGCTGCACTCATTGAAAATCTTTCTTTTTCTCTTGGCCAACGGTCATATGTGATGCTTGGCCAAGATTCTTTTCTTACCGATCCCATGCTTCTCTGGCTTGGGCATAGTTCTCAGCCCGCTCAAACATCTCAGCAAAGTCCTTTGGGTAGTTTAGATTAAGTGAAAAGAGAAGATTATTCTGCTGGAGTCCGATCTTGAATGCGACATTGCCACGGACCGATCCAAATTTCAAACTTCTAAAGTCATAGTGTTGAATCGGCCTATGTAGTCTCACAAAGGCTCGTTCTCCCTATGCTTGATACTAATAAGGAAGTCCAAGTTGTGCGCTCTTGACAGCTGCTGATGAAGTATGTGATAAAGAGCCGACTCAGTTGATGAAAAAAATCTATAGAACCTGACTGCAGGTTGAAGTACCAGTGACGAGCTGCCTTCCTCAAGATTGAGAGAAAAGCTCAACAAAGAGTCGCATCGCTGGCCCCTTGTAGAAGCATCAAAGTTCAAAAATTTTTCAGATGGTCCACTGGATCAGTCGTTCCATCATAAGGTTCGATCTGGAGCATCTTGAATCGAGGTGGAAGAGGCTCATCAATAATCTTTTGAGTGAACGGTAGGTCAATGTTAAACCCCAGATCGTCGCTCGATTGTTTCGGCACCTGAAGTGCATCGATCTACTGCTGCATTTCTCAAAACTTCCTTTCCATCTCATCTTCCTGGCTTGGTCAGCACCGAGGAGAAATATGACCCGAGGTAGAGTCTCTTCTAGAGATTGGAGTGGGAGACCATCTATAGCGATGACGAGGGGGTTGTTAGGTCGGCTTTGACGACTAGCCCCCACCCTTGGGCTATGGGGATACCAATCAGCCGATCTCCCTCTAGCTGGCTGTGAATTTTTCATAACGAGAGGTGGCTCGATGTTTTATTGCATCTCTCTCACTGCGGCTGAAAGTGCCTGCACCTACTGAACGAGGCTGTTGTACTGGTAGTGAGAGATTGCAGATGCCGCTGGAGGGGGATTCTCCTATACCGATGGTAGTGATGCGTTGGTCGACTGCATGTTATTGGCCTGCTGACCATTGGAGCATTGTGATGCATTTGATACATCCTTCGTGTTCTCATGGTGGCTGGTGAT
>NC_025999.2:231052-297314 GCF_000442705.2 Elaeis guineensis
ACAGGAATTAGCAGGTGCTTGTCTTAAATTCATCTCATGAATTAAGACAAGTCTTTTCTGAGCTGGACAAGCTTTATTTAGACTGAGAGAAATCTTCTCAAGGTTCTCTGGGTGAGTCAAATCACATTTGGCTCAGTAGAGACAGAAAAGATTACACGAGGAAAAAATTAGGCTCAATCGTGTGCTAGCATGATTTCTTTGAACCTAATTGGATCTTGTCCAAATCAATTGGGCATCCAGACCCTAACCTTTATTTGTGTGACCCAGTTAGGTTCAATTCCGTATGGTAATGAGACATGTCGTGATCTCATCATCGACATCATCGAAACTCCTTTCGATAGATCAGAACTCTTCTGATTCAGACAATTAGAATGATCGATCATCAATATCATTCTAATTGCATCCAAAATCCATCAGTGACACCTAGCAGTATGTAGTGGCAACCCATCAGAACTGAAGACGAATCTCTCGATGCAGCTATCTGTGTGATTGAGTTTCTCTATCATGAGTCCCGACTGAATTAGGGTTAAGGTGAACTCGTCAAATCCAACATCAGTCATATGAATCAATCGATCGATCCGAGTCTAATGTGAAACCCCAATAAAATTTTTTTTTTTCATTATTCACTCTACCATAGCCATGGGCTTAAAGACTTGATCTTTCGATCACCATAGGACTACTCCTCTCTTCTACCGAGGTTGATAGATCCCATCTTGGTGCAACCTAGTTCCTACAATGAATATGCTACAGCCAACATACACCTCAGGGTTTCGAATGACTAGGAGATCGAGTTATGGTGTAGTCAAACTATAACACACTCAAGGTGAACTGTCGATTCACCTCAGGTCAAAGAACTAGACACACAACTACAGCATCGAGCTAGTCATCGACGAGAAGATAGACTTCCTTATGACTGCTCGATATAGTCACGCTCAGTACTCTCGTTCTCAATGAATACCTGTACTCTTGCTCTGGTGTCTCCACACCGTAGACTCAAGATACATCTATCCTAAGAAAGTGATCGTACACCAACCTTCTGGATCGATCACCATCCTCGTGATGATCCTATGGTTAGGAGCTGTTTATGAGTTAGTTATGTAAATTCATGCCTTAAATTTTCAACTCTTGAAAATATGAATTGATATTCCTACTAACTCAAAGGATGTATCACAGACACAATGTACATAACGTGATAGAAGAATAATCCATTTATTGATTTATAGTCAAAATTATAAATTTATCCTTAAATTTGCACAAAAATGTGTCGGCCAATCTGGCATCTAGGGCACACATCTAACAAACTCCCACTTGACCTAATGCCAATTGGCTACATATCTAAGTCCCATCTTTTCAAGGTGGGCTTCGATCTTTTGCTGGCCCAATGGCTTAGTCAGCAGGTCTGCCACATTGTCTGTGGAGTCGACTCTCTTAACCTCGATATAACTTTTTTCGAGGTAATCACGGATCAGATGGAATCGCCGCTCGATGTGTTTGGACTTCTGGTGAGATCTTGGCTCCTTAGCTAGGGCTATGGTGCCATTATTGTCACAGTAAAGAGGAAGACATCTGATGACATCACTCCAAGCTCTGCGGCAAACTTCTTGTATCAGAATGCCTCCTTCGTAGCTTTCGATGCAGTAATGTACTTTGCCTCCATGGTGGAATCAGCAATCACCGTCTGCTTGAAACTCTTCCAGCTGACTGTACCATCATTGCAAATGAACAGACTCCCAGATGTCGACTTTCGATCATCTATATCAGACATAAAGTCTGAGTCTGTATATCCCTGAATCTTGAGTTCTCCATTACCAAAGTCTAGAAACATATCCTTAGTACTTCTCAAGTACTTAAGGATACATTTCACAGAAGTCCAGTGCACTTCGTCTGAATTCGACTGATATCTGCTTGTGACACTCACAACATGGGCTATATCAGGTCGTGTACATAGCATGGCATACATGAGGCTCCCTATTGCTGAAGCATAAAGGATCTTGCTCATGCGTTCAATCTCCTCAGGTGTGCTAGGGCACATCTTCTTGGAGAGATGAATGCCATGTCTAAAAGGTAATAAAGCTCTTTTGGAGTTTTCCATGCTAAACCTTTTTAGCACCTCCTCTATGTACATCTTCTGTGAAAGTCCGAGCATCCTATTTGGTCTATCCCTATAGACCTTAATACCCAGTATAAAGGATGCTTCTCCTAGATTTTTCATAGAGAACTCCTTAGACAACCATACTTTGACTGAGGTCAACATGGGAATGTCATTCCCAATTAGGAGGATGTCATCTACGTACAATACGAGGAAGACAACCGTGCTCCCACTGACCTTTTTGAACACACATGATTTCTCCTCGTTCTTGATGAAACCAAACATTTTGATCACATCATTGAAACGAGTATTTCAGCTCTGAGATACTTGCTTAAGTCCATAAATTGACCTCTGCAACTTGCAGACTTTGTGATCATCATCACTGGATGTGAAACCAAGCGGCTGTTCCATATAGATATCTTCCTCAAGATATTCATTTAAGAACGCCATTTTCAGTCCATCTGCCATATTTCATAATTGAAATAGGCTGCAACAGCAAGCAATGTGCGGATGGATTTTAGCATGGCTACGGGTGAGAAGGTATCCTGATAGTCAATGCCTTCGCGCTGACTATAATCTTTCGCTACGAGCCTAGCCTTAAATGTCTTTACATTTTCATCTGCACCTATCTTTTTCTTGAAGATCCATTTATACCCAATAGGTACAATACCTTCAGGTGGATCTACCAAGGTCCAGACTTGGTTTGAGTGTATCGAGTCAATTTCTGATCTCATTGCCTCTAACCATTTCTCGGAGTCGATATCTGATATTACCTCATCATAGGTCTTGGGATCATCACCATGAGCCCCATTTTTCGTGAGGAATATTTTCTCTATATCCTCTTGTATAGTACCTAAGTACCTTTCAGGAGGACGAAAAACTCTAGTCGATCTATGAGGTGGAAGAGGTTGTGTTAGGACTGGTTCTGATTGATTTGGTTCCTCAGGTTCTTTAGCTCGTTGCTCTTGAGAGACATTCTTCTTGAGCTTAATTATTCTTCCGATGCCACCATCTTGAATAAATTATTTTTCAAGAAAAATAGTATTTCGACTCACAATCACATTGTGGTCTTCTGGAATACAAAAATAGTATCCTAATGACTCTTTAGGATATCCTATGAATCAAGCTCTAAAAGATCTGAACTCTAACTTGTCCGTCTGCTGTCTCTTGACATGAGCCGGACAATCCTAAATTCTGAGATGATTCAAACTTGACTTCTTACCATGCCATATCTCATATGGTGTGGTAGAAACGATTTTAGATGGAACCCTATTCAATACATAAATTGCTGTCATGAGACAATATCCCCAAAAAAATTCAAAGAGGTCTGTGAAGCTCATCATGGAACGGACCATATCTAATAGGGTCCGATTTCTCTATTCTGAAACTCCGTTGAGTTGAGGTGTTCCAGGTGGAGTCCATTGAGAGACTATACCATTATCCTTAAGATAGTCTAGGAACTCCTGACTAAGGTATTCACCTCCTCGATCTGATCGAAGAACTTTAATAGGCTTTTCTATTTATTTTTCTACCTCATGTCTGAATTCTTTGAACATTTCAAAAGCTTCAGACTTGTGTTTCATTAGAAACACATACCCGTACCTAGACATATCATCGGTAAAGATGATGAAGTAGACGTAGTTGCCTCTAACAGGCACATCAAATGGGTCGCACACATCCGTATGTACTAGGGCAAGTAGGTCTATGGCCCTTTCCCCATGTCCCACAAAAGGAAGCTTGATCATTTTGCCTTAAAGGGATAATTCACAAACTGGATATGACTCGAAAGTCAACGAACTCAATAACCCAGATTTCTCCAATTTGTTAACCCTATCTTCCGCTATATGACCTAGCCTTAGGTGCCACAGATACCTATTATTTAGACTATCTCTAGGCCTTTTAATTCCTATGGCATTCACATTTTGCTCGATATTAAATACAGATACATCAACATGTAACTGATAAAGACCGTTAATGACAAAATAATTTGCAACTTTATTATTTTCATAAAAAATATTACAATGGTCCTTATGAAAGCTAATCACATAGCCTTCTTGTGCTAAATATGAAACAGAAATCAAATTTCTGCTTGCTGCAGGCATATAATAATAGTCTCTTAAAACTAAATCTAATCCTAACGGTAATCGCAGAGGGTAGGTTCCCACGACCACAGCAGCAACTCTTGCTCCGTTTTCGATGCGTAGGATCATCTCCCCATCCTCAGCCTCCTGCTCTCCTCAAGACTCTGCATAGAAGTGCACAAATGAGCACTAGAACCAGAGTCAAGCACCCAACTGGATGTAGAAGAAACCATAAGGTTAGATTCTAAAATGAGCATACCTCCAGAAGGACCATCCTTCTTGTTCTTTAGGGTGGCCAGGTACTGAGGACAGTTTCACTTTCAATGGCCGTCTGATTGGCAGTGAAAATATTTTTTCTTATCAGCAGTCTTCTTCTTCGATTTTATCTTCTTCTTCTTGCCATCCACCTTCTACTTCTTCACAGACTTCTTTTTCTTTCCAAAAGATTTTCTCTTAGAAGAAGTCTGCTCCACAGTAAGAACTGAGCCTTTTGAACCCTTCATAGAAAGCTCAGCCATAACCAGCATGTTCATTAACTCGACCAAGGTACACTGCATCTTATGCATATGGAAGTTCATGATGAACTGACCATATGCATCGGACAAGAACTGAAGGATCACATCAATCTAAAAATCCTTGTCTAAGATGATACCGAGCTTCTCAAGCTCCTCAAGATCCTTAATCATTGTCAAACAATGATTTTGGACTGACTGCCCATCACGCATCTTGGCCTTAAAAAGTCTTTGACAGACTTGATACTTGGCCGCGCGACTCTGTTCACCAAACAACTCTTCCAGGTGAGCCAACATTTAGCGGGTAGTCAAAATGTTCTCATGCTGGCACTGCAAGTCATCAGACATTGCACCCAATATGTAGTACCTTATTTTGTTATCATCATCCGTCCACTTTTTCAGAGACGCTCTCTGTTCAGCAGTCGGACGTGCTGGCATGGCAGGTGGGTCCTAGTTCAAGATATGAGTCAATTTTTTGAAATCCAGAATAATTTGTAGTTCCTTAACCAGTCCTTGAAATTGGATCCAGTCAATCTGTGGATGTCTAGTATTTTGATCAGGGGATTTGAGGCAGACATATTTTCTGTAGAGAGTCAAAAGTTTCTAATTAGATTTTGTAATCAGACTTAACCAATTTGTTTAGGAGTTTTATTTTTAAACAAATTAAGCTCCTACTATTTTCTCAGATCTCTACACTCCCTTGGTAGAGATGTGAAAATCACTGTGATCAGTGATTTCTAGTGGGTGGTGCGGTCTCACCGATTGACTCATCACCTCACCTAATAATTATTGATGATGGATCAACCGATGAGTGGACAACTCTTATCCAATGATTCTCTAATCATGGTGCACCCAAAACTTGATCTCTAATTCATGAAGCTCATCATGTCCGGAATATTGCTCCAATCCTTAGTTAAGTCAGACCCACCATTTGCACGAACTAGATTCCTAATTGGGTCCCTCACCGTATCCAAAATATTGAGCCCAACCCATCCTCTAATTCGTAGCATCCAATGCCTAATGGACATGGTTGCATCTTTCCGGTGCAACTGAGCCACTGTAACCAGTCGAGAACAATCAACTCCGAAAAGGGCCCGCACATCCACAATGGTGGAAGACTTAGACTTAATATTTTCTTAGGAAGATTTGATTTAGGTCTCATTAAACTTGACTTGACATAGTCATAACAATTATGACTAACCTAGTGGCATGGGTCAGCTCGAATTGTTAGCCACCTCAAATCAGAACTGGGTCGACACATATGGCCAGGTAAGTGAGACCGGTGGAAGGGATATGCCATTAACTCGACAAGAATGCATTCGAGTCGAGTAGCTCCCAATTAAAAACCAGTTGGTCGCATCTACCCAACTTACCTTAGATACCAAATTGTCGAACCAGAACCAGTTTGGTTAGCCTACAATCCAGACTCTAACCACGAGCCAAATTAGGTCTTAACTTGATCGAGTCATATCTAAATATGATTCGACCTTGATCCAGACTTAATCCTATTAGGTTGGTCAATTATTAGCTTTCATGATCCCACCTAACCAACTCTTGATTCGGTTTGATCAACCGCTAGACCTAATTGAGCTATCCAAGCCTGAACCCAATTTTATGAAAATATCTTAGATCTGAAATTCTCAATTTTAGATCAAATTGATTTCATAAACTTAATTTATTAATTAAGTTTAGGTTCATAAATAAAATATATAAAATAAATCCTAGGATTTCAGGATCTAGAATTTTGCAGAAAAATAAGTTTTGATTTCTGATTAAGGATGAACGCGCAGCACCCCTACACGTCATATGAACACCCCATTGAATGAAAAGAGAGGATCTTAAAATTTTACTTCATTCTTATGACCGGATGGCCATGAGGAACACCTTAATCAGAAATATAAATTTAATTACAAAACTAGTTAGATCTAAATTTATATATCTCATATACAATTTAAGATCTAACTAATACATGCTTTGCATACATCTCATATATCAAAAATCGATCTAATTAACATGCTTTCAGATCTGATACATCACATGTAATATCTAAAAATAAAATTTAAATTGAACTATTCAAAATTAAATCTATTCTAGACAAGTTACTGGAACAATTCTACAACTAGTCTAGGCATGCAACAGATCAATCTTATATATTATCTAAATTTTTATTTTTTATTTTTGATCTGAATATAATATTTATATCATCAAAAATAGAGAATAAATTAGATCTAAATTATATTTTAATCTCATTAAAAATAAACTTACAAGACTATTCATAGATCAAACTATTCCTAGTCTAGTCATGCATCTCATGCATGTTAGATCTTCTTAGATTTAATTTTAAATATTTTGATTTCAGATCTTATCATATCTGATGTGATATCTAAATTCTTTAATATCAAATAAATTAAAATTAAAATCAGATCTAAATTAGATCTAAAATTGAGCCATCAACCTAACTCTGATACCAGTTGAAGGAAAAATCGTCTTTTTCCTTTGTAGGATCTTTCAGATTTCATCAAATTTGGGATGGAATAATTTAAAAATTTTATCCTATACTATTTCAGATCTAATGTCTGTTAGATCTAATTTTATTATCTGATATTTAAAATCTAAAATTAAATCTAAAAGTATGAGAAGTATAGACATACCTTAAGGGTAATCTGATTACCCTGTAGATGATCTCAGCACAGTCCGAGGTTCTGATGTAGCCACGCAAGCGCCTGGCCTCTACCGGTATCCATTTGGGTAGGACCTGGAACATCTTCTCCTCACGAATCTACGCTCCAAAAATCAGATCTCTATCTGATTTAGAAGTGCTTCAAAACTCGTTCTGAAGTTGGAGCAGCAGCCTGTCGAAGATGTCCTGCAGCCTTCCTGTTCCAGGCATCACCAGGCCTTTTTCTTGCACCAGATGAACGTCCAACTCCTTGGATGTGAAGAGGGGAGATAGGAGAGTAGGGAGGATGTGGAGAAGAAGGGAGGGGGTGGTAGCTATTGGATTTTGTGCATAAAATAACTTCTTACTAAAACCCTAGGCGCATAAGGGTTTATATAGACCCTGTATGCTGCGCAGTGCCACATCATTCAACCAATCAAAAAATTCCAATAAATTTTGAAAAAATTTTGATTGGTTGCTTGATGTCATCTGATCATATCAGATAAGAATCCAAGCCTCTATCTCAAAGTTGGCACCAACACTGGATAAAGACAAAGAGAGGTTGGCGCCAAAGAGTCTAATCTTATCAAGACTCTCCAATCTTATCCACTTGGGATGCCCACTGAATCCAATTGGGCTCGCACCATAATCTGATTATGGCACCCAATTTGATGTGGTTTGGCTCCACAAAAATCCTCCAATAAGCTCTTGCCAAGTGGGCTTCAATTTAAGACCTATATGTCAACTTTTGACAAATATCCTAAAATAAAATTAGTAGGTGACAGGAATTAGCAGGTGCTTGTCTTAAATTCATCTCATGAATTAAGACAAGCCTTTTCTGAGCTGGACAAACTTCATTTAGACTGAGAGAAATCTTCTCAAAGTTCTCTGGGTGAGTCAAATCACATTTGGCTCAGTAGAGACAGAAAAGATTACATGAGGAGAAAATTAGGCTCAATCATGTGCTAGCATGATTTTCTCGAATCTAATTGGATCTTATCCAAATCAATTGGGTTAGCCCAATTGATGACATCCTGACCCTAACCTTTATTTGTGTGATCCAGTTAGGTTCAATTCCGTATGGTAATGAGACATGTCGTGATCTCATCATCGACATCATCGAAACTCCTTTCGATGGATCAGAACTCTTCTGATTCAGATAATTAGAATGATCGATCATCAATATCATTCTAATTACACCCAAAATCCACTAATGACACCTAACAGTATATGGTGGCAACCCATCAAAATTGAAGACGAACCTCTCGGTGCAGCTACCTGTGTGATTAAGTTTCTCTATCATGAGTCCCGACTGAATTAGGGTTAAGGTGAACTCGTCAAATCCAACATCAGTCATATGAATCAATCGATCAATCCGAGTTTGATGTGAAACTCCAATGGAAAACTCTTTTTCCATTATTTCACTCTGCCATGACCATGGGCTTAAGGACTCGATCTTTCGATCACCATAGGACTACTTCTCTCTTCTACCGAGGTTGATAGATCCCATCTTGGTGCGATCTAGTTCCTACAATAAATATGCTACAGCCAACATACCCTCAAGATTCTGAATGGCTAAGAGATCGAGTTATAGTGTAGTCAAACTATAACACACTCAAGGTAAACTGTCGATGCACCTCAGGTCAAAGAACTAGACACACAACTACAGCATCGAGCTAGTCATCGACGAGAAGGTAGACTTCCTTATGACTGCTCGATATGGTCACGCTCAGTACTCTCATTCTCAATGAATACCTATACTCCGCTCCAGTATCTCCACACCGTAGACTCAAGACACATCTATCCTAAGAAAGCGATCGTACACCAACCTTCCAGATCGATCACCATTTTCGTGATGATCCTATGGTTAGAAGCTGTTTATGAGTTAGTTATGTAAATTCATGCCTTAAATTTTTAACTCTTGAAAATATGAATTGACATTCCTACTAACTCAAAGGATGTATCACAGACACAATGTACACAATGTGATAGAAGAATAACCTATTTATTGATTTATAGTTAAAATTATAAATTTATCTTTAGATTTGTACATTAATGTGTCAGCCAATCTGACATCTAGGACACACATCTAACAAACCCCACTTGACATAATGCCAATTGGCTACATATCTAAGTCCCATCTTCTCAAGGTGGGCTTCGATCTTTGGCTGGTCCAATGGCTTAGTCAGCAGGTCTGCCACATTGTCTGTGGAGTCGACTCTCTTAACCTCGACATAACCTTTTTTTAGGTAATCACGGATCAGATGGAATCGCCGCTCGATGTGCTTGGACTTCTGGTGAGATCTTGGCTCCTTAGCTAGGGCTATGGCACCATTATTGTCGCAGTAAAGAGGGATGGCATCCGATGACATCACTCCAAGCTCTGCGGTAAATTTTTTATACCAGAATGCCTCCTTCGCAGCTTCCGATGCAGCAATGTACTCTACCTCCATGGTGGAATCAACAATCACCGTCTGCTTGAAACTCTTCCAGCTGATTGCACCACCATTGCAAATGAACAGACCCCCAGATGTTGACTTTCGATCATCTATATCAGACATAAAGTCTGAGTCTGTATATCTCTAAATCTGGAGTTCTCCATTCTCAAAGACTAGAAATATATCCTTAGTCCTTCTCAAGTACTTAAAGATATATTTCACAGAAGTCCAGTACTCTTCGTCTGGATTCGACTGATATCTGCTTGTGACACTCACAACATGGGCTATATCAGGTCGTGTACATAGCATGGCATACATGAGGCTCCCTATTGTCGAAGCATAAGGGATCTTGCTCATACGTTCAATCTCCTCAGGTGTGCTACAGCACATCTTCTTAGAGAGATGAATGCCATGTCTAAAAGATAATAAACCTCTCTTGGAGTTTTCCATGCTAAATATTTTTAGCACCTCCTCTATGTACATCTTCTGTGAAAGTCCGAACATCCTATTTGATCTATGTCTATAGACCTTAATACCCAGTATAAAGGATGTCTCTCCTAGATCTTTCATAGAGAACTCCTTAGACAACCATACTTTGACTGAGGTCAACATGAGAATGTCATTCCCAATTAGGAGGATGTCATCTACGTACAATACGAGGAAGACAACCACTCTCCCACTGACCTTTTTGAACACACATGGTTCCTCCTCGTTCTTGATGAAACCAAATATTTTGATCATATCATTGAAACGAGTACTCCAGCTCCGAGATGCTTGCTTAAGTCCATAAATGGACCTTTGCAGCTTGCAGACCTTGTGATCATTATCACTGGATGTGAAACCAAGCGGTTGTTCCATATAGATATTTTCCTCAAGATATCCATTTAAGAACGTCGTTTTCACATCCATCTGCCATATTTGATAATTGAAATAGACTGCAACAGCAAGCAATGTGCGGATGGATTTTAGCATGGCTACGGGCGAGAGGTATCCTGATAGTCAATGCCTTCGCGCTGACTATAACCTTTCGCTACGAGTCTAGCCTTAAATGTCTCTACATTCTTATCTACACCTATCTTTCTCTTGAAGATCCATTTACACCCAATAGGTACAATACCTTCAGGTAGATCTACCAAGGTCCAGACTTGGTTTGAGTGCATCAAGTCAATTTCTGATCTCATTGCCTCTAACCATTTTTCAGAGTCGATATCTGATATCGCTTCGTCATAGGTCTTGAGATCATCACTATGAGCCCTATTTTTCGTGAGGAATATTTTTTCTATATCCTCTTGTATAGTACCTAAGTACCTTTCAGGAGGACGAAAAACTCTAGTCGATCTACGAGGTGGAAGAGGTTGTGTTAGGACTGGTTCTGATTGATTTGGTTCCTCAGGTTCTTTAGCTCGTTGCTCTTGGGAGATATTCTCCTTGAGTTTAATTATTCTTCCGATGCCACCATCTTGAATTAATTATTTTTCAAGAAAAATAGTATTTCGACTCACAATCACATTGTGGTCTTCCGGAATATAAAAATAGTATCCTAATGACTCTTTAGGATATCCTATGAGTCGAGCTCTAAAAGATCAGAACTCTAACTTATTTGTCTGCTGTCTCTTGACATGAGCCGGACAACCCCAAATTCTGAGATGATTCAGACTTGACTTCTTACCATGTCATTTCTCATATGGTGTGGTAGGAATGGTTTTAGATGGAACCATATTCAATACATAAATTGCTGTCATGAGACAATATCCCCAAAGAAATTCAGGGAGGTCTGTGAAGCTCATCATGAAACGGACCATATCTAATAGGGTCCGAGCCTCGCCCACGACTTCACTTACAGGTAAACTCCGTCAGGACTCCTACGGGAGCCGGACTTCATCCCTGGCCTTGATTGCAGGTGGGCCTCGACCGGACTCCTACGCGAGCCAGATCTCGTCTCCGACTCCAGCTACAGGCAGACTTAGTCCGAACTCCTACGGGAGCCGGACTTCGTCCCCAACCTCAACTGCGGGAAAGCTTCGTTCGGACTCCCACGGGAGCCGAGCTTCGCCCACGACTTCACTTACAGGTAAACTCCGTCCGGACTCCTACGGGAGCCGGACTTCGTCCCTGACCTTGATTGCAGGTGGGCTTCGACCGGACTCCTACGGGAGACGGACTCCACCCGCGATCCCAATTGCAGATGAACTTCGTTCGGACTCCTACGGGAGCCAGACTTCGCCCTCAACTGCAATTGCAGGTAGACTCCATCCGGACTCCTACGGGAGCCGGACTTCGCACCTGACTTTAATTGTAGGTAGACTCCACCCGGGCCCCTAAGGAGCTGGACCTCGTCCCCGCAGCTTCAACTGCAGGTAGACTTCATCCGGATTCCTACAGGAGATGGACTCCACCCGCGATCTCAATTGCAGGTGAACTTCATCAGGACTCCTACGGGAGCCGGGCTTCGCCCTCAACTGTAATTGCAGGTAGACTCCGTCCGGACTCCTACGGGAGCCAGACTTCGCACCTAACTTAAATTGCAGGAAGACTCTACCCGGACTCCTACGGGAACCGGACCTCGTCCCCAACTCCGACTGCAAGTAGACCCCATCCGGACTCCTACGGGAGCCGGACTCTGAGCTCCTCTCAGACGGGTGGCTAGCCACCTCTCCCCGCCAGACACTCCAGTCGAACTTCGGCCGACAGGCCTAGGCCCCCTGGCAGGCCGCAGTGACGGCCACGACACTGCTCCACCTCCTGCGACGGATTTCGCGCGGCTCCATCACTCCCTGGCAGATCACCATAATGACCACGATTCTGCTCCACTCCCTGTGACGGATACCATGCGATTCCTCCCACCTCTTGGCAAGTCGCGACAACGGGCGCCGTTCCACTACCCGCAACAAACTCCACGTGGCACGTCCCGATGGTGGCCACGATCCCATTCCACTACTCTTCGCAATAAACTCTGCCTGACTCTGGGCAGCCCACTGCCAGACGGTTATAAATATCGCTATCAGTCTGCTGCCCCCTTTTCGCCTATAAAAGGGGGCCCCAGATACATTATTCTTTAAGCTCTCATTTTTTACCTAAAAACTTTGCTAAAATTTTCGTTCGAGCACTCCATTTTTATTGAGGCAGAGAACTGACTTGAGCATCGGAGGGTCTTGCCGGAGCAACCCCACCTCCGGTTTAGACTTCTTTTGCAGGTCCCGACGGCGACCGCGACTCCCTCGACTCCAGCTTCTCCGGCGCAAGCGGATTTTTGCACCAATAGGATTGGCGCTAGAGGAAGGGCTGTGTCTTCGCAGTACCCTTGTTCTTAAAGGAGAGCTCAACGGGACCGCCTCTGATCATCTTCTCCGACGTCTACTCCTCCTTCCCCCACTTGATCTTCACTTGATGCCTCCCCACAAGGCGTCCACATGGCGATCCACGGCCTCCGCGGTCAGGTCTCAGGCTCCGGTCTCACCTCCAGTCTCCCAGCCTCTACCTCCTCCTCCGGCAGCGGCGGTTGGCATGGAGCAATTCGACCTGCTGGTGCAGCAGGTCAGAGGCCTCACTGAAGCTGTGCAGGCCATGCAACAGCAGCAGCAGCCACAGGCATCGGTGCGGCCGGAAAGAGCGTCGCTAGAACTCCAAAATCCGACGGCGGGACGGGCCACTTGGGCCAGCCGCCCGATCTTTCCCGAAAAGACGAATCCAAGGGTGGAAAGCCCCCAATCTGACCACGACTCCACCCCTGGAAGATCCCTGCCTCCATTCTGCCAGAGGACCCTCGAGATCCGAAGTCGAGAGAATTTTCTGGACCGGAGACTCCAGGAGATGAACCGATGGATCAAAGAACTCCGCCACGCTCCCCCCGCTTATGGTGAGGATATTTGCACTGATCCTCCCTTTTCTCAAATGATCATGCAGGAACCGATCCCGCCCAACTTCAAACTCCCCCAGTTCGAAAGCTACGACGGGACTTCAGATCCGGTTGATCATCTGGAGGCCTTCCGGATGATGATGCTGCTTCATGACGCACCCGACGCCATTCTATGCCAAGCCTTCCTATCCACCTTGAAGGGAGCGGTGAGAAACTGGTACTCGGCGCTGAAGTCGGGTACCATCTTTTTCTTCGATCAAATGAGCCACCAATTTGTGGCCCATTTTGTCAGCAGCCGGCGCCCCCGGAAAGGTTCGGAGTCCCTCATCAATATCAAGCAGAGGGAGGGGGAGTCCATTCGAGCCTACATCAACCGCTTCAATGTCGCCACGCTGGAGGTCCGGAACTTGGACCAGTCGGTAGCAATGGCCGCTCTGAAGGACGGCCTTCAGAAGAACGACCTTTTGTTCTCCCTGGAGAAGAAGTACCCCAGAGATTTTGCTGATCTGTTGGCTCAGGCTGGAGGGTACATCCGAGCGGAAGAAGCCTTCAAAATGAAGGATGAGGAGACTGCGAGAGAACGGCAGGCGGGAGACTTGAGTAAGTCCGCAGTCGAAAAAGGATCGAGAGAAGCTCGGCCACGTTCTCGATCCCCTCCTGGGCACAAGCGTGTCCATACTCTGCCCCGGGTACGAAGGCAGAGAAGTCTGGATCGCGGGGTTCGGCGGAGTTCTCCATCGGAAAGATTCTGCAACTACGTCCCCCTCAATGCCTCGAAGACCCAGGTACTGATGGAGGTCAGGGAGCAGCTCCCCAGGCCTGAGAGGATGCACACACACCCCGGGAAGCGCAACCCCAACAAGTTCTGTCTCTACCATCGCGACCACGGCCACGACACGGAGGAATGCATCCAGCTCCGAGACGAAATCGAGGAGCTCATTCGGCGAGGTCAACTCGATAGGTTCATTCGACGTCGGTCTGAGGGTAGAGAAGATCGGCCAAGGGCCCTGCCGCAACCTGAACCGCCAAGGAGGGAGGAGCAGCCCGGAGATCGGCCTCCAATCGGGACCATCGACTCCATCACCGGAGGGCCTCAAGGAGGAGCAGACCTTCTACGACCACGGAACTCGAGAAACCTATAAATGTACTGCTCACGACTTTGCTCTGAATCTAAATTCCTTTCGACTTTGCATGTCTTTCCCTTTTGGCATGGATCTGTCACGATTGGGGATGACCCCTTCAAACAATTAATACAAGATCATGTTAGGAACAGGAGGGGAACCTCGTCCTAACATGAGCCAAATGAAAGTCCGATTATTTTAAGATCGGATCGGGGGAAAGGCCCATATAACGGCCCTCGAATGCCCCCTGAACCATGTTAGGGACAGGAGGAGAACCTTGCCCTAACATGAGCAAAGTCAAAGGTCCGGTTCTTTTAGACCGATTGGGGGAGAGGCCCTACAACGTCCTAATGTGCCCCCACAGCCATGCTAGGGACAGGAGGAGAACCTCGTCCTAACATGAACAAAGTCAAAGGTCCGGTTCTTTTAGATCGGATGGGGGAAGAGGTCGAACAGCGCCCACACGCGCCCCCACAGCCATGTTACGGACAGGAGGAGAATCTCGCCCTAACATGAGCAAAGTCGAAGGCCCGGTTCCTCTTAGACCGGATGGGGGGAGAGGTCGAACAGCGTCCACATGCGCCCCCACAGCCTTGTTAGGGGCAGGAGGAGAACCTCGCCCTAACATGAGCAAAGTCGAAGGCCCGGTTCTTTTAGACCGGATGGGGAGAGAGGCCCTTGCAACGACCCTTATGTGCCCCCACAGCCCCGTTGGGAACAGGATGAGAACCTCATCCTAACCTAAGCTGAGATCGACTACGTCAAGAACGGAAGGAGAACCTCATCCCGACGATGATAAAAACTCAGCCGCCCAACAAAATTGGATAAAGAAAAAAGTTTTCTCAATGGCACCTCTACACTTCTATGCGACCCCTCAAAAAGCAAGGGGAGGATCCTCACTCAAAGAGAGGAAAAAAATTAAAAAGGAAAGCGGTAAATTACGCCGGCAACAGACAAAAAATAAACCACACCAAAGACCTAAGGAGCCTCGTCTCAACAAAGACGGGAAGTTCTTACCAAACATCCCCGACCTCTAAGAAGGCTCTCGACACAGGTCAAGAAAATAGCGACAGCTTCGAGGTAATACGGAGTTCGGACCACCAAGCTCGAGCCTACGGCTATGGACGATAAGAAAAGCGAGTCAGCTTAGCGACGGCTGGACACCTCCAAACGACGTCAACGTCGGACAAGTCAAAAGATAAAAGAAGTTCAGCAGGCGATGATTCAATACAATACGTGGATGAGGTAACACGAAATCCTCTTTTCATTCCATTTACGAAATATACACCACGAAGCCCAGAAGGCCAAGGGAAGAAAAGCAAAACGACGAGAGCAAGACAAAACAACAAAAGAGAAAATGTATGCATGGAAAGACGGAAGGCCAAAAAGAGCCCTAGGGAAGCTCTGCTCCTTCCGATCTCGAATTATCTGCTTCGCCCCTTATCCAGGACTGCCTCAGATTTTCAACTTCTTCTTCTAACTCTCTCTTTTTCAGCAGCGCATCCTGGAGCACCCGACGGAGTCGCTGGCTTTCGTTCTCCGTCTCTCGATGCCTCTTTCTCAGGACCTCGGATTCCGCCTTAGTGTCCTTGACGGCCTGCTGCTCACATGCCAGCTGGATCTTCAATTGCTGCAGCTCAGCCGTCCTCTCCCCAAGGATGACAGAAAGTCCTTCTGCAGTTCTTCTTAGGGATTGGAGTTCATTGGAATCCCGAGAGGAAGCGAGTTGAGCCCTGTCAGCCAGCTGCCCTTGAAGACGGATGACTTCGTCGGTCGCCACCCTGAGTCTCCCTTTATATTCATCCACCTGCCTGCGCCAGCCGGCCCGATGCACATCGTAGCTCACCTCGGCATCTTGAAGCTGCTGCTGAAGGTCGGAGACCTTCTTCGACCACTCCCGGTCACCATCGGCCCGGGCCAAGAGCCGGGACGAACTTCCCTCCAGCTGGCCAATCCTCTCCTGCGCAGCTGACAGTTCCACCCTGAGAGAACTGATCTTGACAGCTTGAGCCCAAATTCGATCGCTGGCGCTCTTCTTGTGTTCCTCAAGCTCCTTCGCGAAGTCCGTCTTCCTCCGGCTGTACTCCATGATCTCCTTCACGTGGAGATTTCGAAAGCGGGTGGCCTCCGAGGTGGCTTCAGAGTAACCCTCCCTCAACCTGTGAAGCTCGCCTTCCATCTTCTTCGACCTTTTTGTCAAATGAAGAACTTCCTTCTTCAGCCACTGGATCGTCGACTTCAGCGAAATCTCCAGGAACAGGGGAAGTGCTTCGGCAGGACACTGCCATCGGGAGACAAAAGCGTCAAGGTGCGTCTCATCACAGAAAGAAAAACAGAAAGGGGGAAGGAAAAAGGAGAAGCCATCCACGACAAGAAATTCAACTTTATTGATTGAATATTTTTTAAAGATAAAAAGAAAAAAAAATTGCAGTAAAAAAAAAATACAAGGTCGGAGGTCTCAGACCTCTGTGGTAGGGGTGGGGGAGCTTGGTGTCCCTGGAAGGGGGGCTGCAGCAGCAGTGGCGGCAGGAGAGGGACCAGCCTCATCTTCAGACTCCTCATCCAAGAAGCTGAGGTCGAGCTCCGAAAATTTTCTGGCCACCTTCTCCTGGCAGAGCTCGAACCCCTTGATGAATGCTTCTTGGCCGAATCGGACGTTCAGGTCCCTCATCTCCGCGGAGGCCTTGAACTCCTCTACCGCAAGAACCCTAGCCTCCGAGACCAGGACTGAAATCTGCTCCGTCAAATTGGCGACCTCGGCCTCCATCTTTCTCACCGCCTCCACTGAGGTCTGCTTCTCTTCCTCCCGGGCCTACTTTTCTTTCTCCAGGGCCTCTTGGAGGGTGACTACTTCGGCGGCCTTTTCTGTAAGGCGGGCGACTTTGGCCCAACGATGCTCCTCCGCTTGGATGGCGTTCCTCCTCGCCCGGTTCGTCGCCTCGATGTTGGCAAGGAGCTGGTGCCCAATCTACAAAGGCGGCAAGGGGGTCAGAACGAGGGTCGAAAAGCCAACTAAATGAAGATTTGTTTACCTCGAGAAAGGACCCTAGGGAGTCCCAAACCCGCTGCTCAGGATCGGTGCGGTCGATCCTCTCGACGACTTCAGGCAGAATGCAGCCGTCGATCAGCCGCTTGATCAAGTCCCTGTCATTGAAGGGGTTCTCCGGCTCTTCTTCGGAACCAAGGGACTCTTCAACGGCGGCTCGACGGCTACTCCCCCTACGGGCCACCGACTTCCTTCTCATCCTCCTCTCGACTCCGGGCGTCTCCGTGGAACGGACCCCCGAAACGGGAGCCCCTGTCGGCGGACTCCTTGAAGAGGCCCGGGGGCCGGTGGTTCGGCGTCCGAAGGAACGTCGATCACGGGAGCCACCTAGACAGGCACGATCGAGCTCGTCTCCTCCACTCTTGCCTTCTTTGCTGATCCGAAGGCTGCGGCACCTTTTCTTTTGTGGGCCTTGAGGCCCCTAGCGAGCATCCGTGCTGCTTCGGTGTCCATTCCTAAAAAAAAAAAAAATCAAAAATCAGTAATGGGGTAAAAAAGGAAGAAGTGGCACGCAAAAAAAAAAAAAAGAAGAAAAGAAAAGAGAGAGAAGAAAAGAAGAGAGAAAGAAGGAGGACAAAAGAAAAGAAGAGAAGAGAAAAGATGGAATACTCGCAGGATCCTGGGGGCTCAAGCCAATGTTGAACAAAAATTGCTCCCTCAGAAGGTTGGGAAGGGAAGGAGCGGAATAGTCAAGAAGCTTTCGGGCGGTCTGAAGGTCGTCCTCCCCCAGGCTGGGAGCCCGACGGACAGAGTCCCTCAGAGAGCCCCAAGGGGGCAAGCCCAGCCTCAGGGTCGGGCAGTGGACAAAGAGGTATTTTCCATTCCAGTTGTGGATTGAAGAGGGAGCACCTTTCAGCAACCCCTTCTTGCCAAACTGGGGGGAGAAATACCACCAGTCCTTCGCCGAAGGGTGACACTTGAAAGTGTAGAAATGCCTAAACAAAGAAAGGGATGGCTGAACTTCGACTACGTGGCAAAGGGAAAGAAACCCTATCAAAAATCTAAAGGAATTCGGAGCTACTGAAGCCAAAGAGATATCTAAGAAGCGGAAAAGGGCGACAACAAAGGGCGGAAGTGGAAGCCGGAGTTCGGCACTGAACGCCTCCTGATACAGGCAAAAACAACCAGGTGGGGGAGTGCTAGCCCGATCGGAGGGGCCAGGAAGCTCCAGGGCGTACTCCGGAGGAACTCCGTACTGAACCCTTATCAATAGGAGTTCATCCGGAGTCAGGGAGCAGGGAATAGCACTCGGCGCAAAAACTGGGCGAAGCCCGATCCCAGATGTGGGTTCATCTACAGAATGGGGGTCCTGGGGGGCTGAGGTGGAAAAACTCCAGGAACCGCTAGAGGCGGAGGTGCCGGAGGACATTTCGAATGACTTCAAACGAAAGCCCTAAAGATTCCAGAGAAATCAGACGGGACAAAGGACGAGAGGTTGCGGGAGACCAAATCGGAGGAATACGACAGAAGAAAATGGAGGAGAAAAGGCCCCTAGGTGGCAAGAAGAAAAATGAAGGTTTTGGGACTAACCTAGATCGCTTTGGAGGATGCAGATGGGCGAGGACAGGGATGACTCGAAAGATGCCTAGGGCCAAGGAAGACGCCAAGGGGGGTCAGGGCTCTCGAAGAAAAGGCAGATACCGGTAGAACTTTCAGGCGGAAAGGCAGGTTTAAATAGACCCTGGGATCCGACGCCATAATAATCGTGAATCCCTCCAGGCCGACCCGCGCTCGACACGTGTCCCACTCGCCTCGGCAGACGGCTAAAAGTGACTGACAGCTGACGGAGCCATTATTACGCCATATCTGGGCCAACGTGCCAGCGGGGATTCCGAAAGGTCCCTTCGAACCGTCCCAATTCGAAAAGACTCCAGCACGCGCGTATTTAATGCCAAAATATCTGGGGGCGGTCGTGCACAGGATTCAAGGGGATAACTTCGGCTGCGAAAATTTCTCTGTACTTCCTTCATTCAAAATTCGAACTCGAAAGTAGGGGGACTGGTGTTGGGTATAAAATACCCCCCAGCCGAAGTTCGTGACGGGGGTGACCCTCCAGGGATCCAGCTGACGAGCCTCGATCGGACTCCTACGGGAGCCAGATCTCATCTCCGACTCCAGCTACAGGCAGACTTAGTCTGGACTCCTACGGGAGGTGTTGGGTATAAAATACCCCCCAGCCGAAGTTCGTGACGGGGGTGACCCTCCAGGGATCCAGCTGACGAGCCTCGACCGGACTCCTACGGGAGCCAGATCTCGTCTCCGACTCCAGCTACAGGCAGACTTAGTCCGGACTCCTACGGGAGCCGGACTTCGTCCCCAACCTCAACTGCGGGAAAGCTTCGTCCGGACTCCCACGGGAGCCGAGCCTCGCCCACGACTTCACTTACAGGTAAACTCCGTCCGGACTCCTACGGGAGCCGGACTTCATCCCTGGCCTTGATTGCAGGTGGGCCTCGACCGGACTCCTACGGGAGCCAGATCTCGTCTCCAACTCCAGCTACAGGCAGACTTAGTCCGGACTCCTACAGGAGCCAGACTTCGTCCCCAACCTCAACTGCGGGAAAGCTTCACCCGGACTCCCACGGGAGCCGAGCTTCGCCCACGACTTCACTTACAGGTAAACTCCGTCCGGACTCCTACGGGAGCGGACTTCGTCCCTGGCCTTGATTGCAGGTGGACTTCGACCGGACTCCCATGGGAGCCGGACTTCGTCCCCAACCTCAACTGTGGAAAAGCTTCGCCCGGACTCCCACGGGAGCCGAGCTTCACCCACGACTTCACTTACAGGTAAACTCCGTTCGGACTCCTACGGGAGCCGGACTTCGTCCCTGGCCTTGATTGCAAGTGGACTCCGTTCGGACTCCTGCGGGAGCCAGATCTCGTCTCGACTCCAGCTACAGGCAGACTTAGTCCGGACTCCTACGGGAGCCGGACTTCATCCCCAACCTCAACTGCAGGAAAGCTTCGCCCGGACTCCCACGGGAGCCGAGCCTCGCCCACGACTTCACTTACAGGTAAACTCCGTCCGGACTCCTACGGAGCCGGACTTCATCCCTGGCCTTGATTGCAGGTGGGCCTCGACCGGACTCCTACGGGAGCCAGATCTCATCTCCGACTCCAGCTACAGGCAGACTTAGTCCGGACTCCTACGGGAGCCGGACTTCATCCCCAACCTCAACTGCGGGAAAGCTTCGCCCGGACTCCCACGAGAGCCGAGCTTCGCCCATGACTTCACTTATAGGTAAACTCCGTCCAGACTCCTACGGGAGCCGAACTTCGTCCCTGGCCTTGATTGCAGGTGGGCTTCGACCAGACTCCTACGGGAGACGGACTCCACCCGTGATCCCAATTGCAGATGAACTTCGTCCGGACTCCTACGGGAGCCGGACTTCGCCCTCAACTACAATTGCAGGTAGACTCCGTCCGGACTCCTACGGGAGCCGGACTTTGCACTTGACTTTAATTGCAGGTAGACTCCACCCGGGCCCCTACAGAAGCCGGACCTTGTCCCCGCAGCTTCAACTGCAGGTAGACTTCGTCCGGATTTCTACGGGAGACGGACTCCACCCGCGATCCCAATTGCAGGTAACTTCGTCCGGACTCCTACGGGAGCAGGGCTTCGCCCTCAACTGCAATTGCAGGTAGACTCCGTCCGGACTCCTACGGGAGCCGGACTTCGCACCTAACTTAAATTGCAAGAAGACTCTACCCGGACTCCTACGGGAACCGGGCCTCGTCCCCAACTCCGGCTGCAAGTAGACCCATCCGGACTCCTACGGGAGCCGGACTCCGAGCTCCTCTCAGACGGGTGGCTAGCCATCTCTCCCCGCCAGACACTCCAGTCGAACTTCGACCGACAGGCCTAGGCCCCCTGGCAGGCCGCAGTGACGGCCACGACACTGCTCCACCTCCTGCGATGGATTTCGCGCGGCTCCATCACTCCCTGGCAGATCACCATAATGACCACGATTCTGCTCCACTCCCTGTGACGGATACCGCGCAATTCCTCCCACCTCCTGGCAAGTCGTGACAACGGGCGCCGTTCCACTACCCGCAACAGACTCTACGTGGCACGTCCCGACGGTGGCCACGATCCCATTCCACTACTCTTCGCAACAAACTCTGTCTGACTCTGGACAGCCCACTGCCAGACGGTTACAGATATCGCTATCAGTCTGCTGCCCTCTTTTCGCCTATAAAAGGGGGCCCCAGATACATTATTCTCTAAGCTCTCGTTTTTTACCTAGAAACTCTGCTAAAATTTCCGTTCGAGCACTCCATTCTTGTTGAGGCAGAGAACTGACTTGAGCGTCGGAGGGTCTTGCCGGAACAACCCCACCTCCGGTTTAGACTTCTTTTGCAGGTCCCAACGGCGACCGCGACTCCCTCGACTCCAGCTTCTCCGGCGCAAGCGGATTTTTGCACCAACATGTGTATATATATATATGTGTATATCTGTGTGTGTGTGTATATATATATATGTATATGTATGTATGTACGTATGTATGTATATGTATGTATGTATATGTATGTGTGTGTGTGTATGTCTATATGTATGTATGTGTGTGTGTGTGTATGTATGTATATATATGTGTGTGTGTATCTACACACACACACATACATACATATATATATATATATATATACATACATATATATATATATATAATATATATATATATATATATATATATAATATATATATATATATATATATACATACATATATATATATATATTATATATATATATATATATATATATATACATACATATATATATATATATATATATATACATATATATATTATTATATATATATATATATATATATATATAAAATATATATATATATATATATACACATACATATATATATATATATATAACATAATATATATATATATATACACATATATACATATACATGCATACATACATACATATATACATACATACATACACACACATACATACATATGTATGTATGTATGTGTTATATATATATATATATATATATATTATATATATATTATATATATTATTATATATATATATATATATATATATATATATATATATATATATATACATACACACACACACACACACATACACACATATATATATATATATAGAGAGAGAGAGAGAGAGATACACACACATACACATACATGTACATATGCATACATATATATACATACATACATACGTATATATTTCTATTTCAGATGTAAAGCCAGTATAAGATACAGAATACAGTTTATGCTTGCCAAACAACATCTCCTTCCGAGACGTGACCAAGAAATAATCATTCAGATCAAAATTATTTATAACAGATATAACCATTTCAAAAAATTATTATAAACTATTGCTACATATAAAATACCTTCTGTATTTTTGAATATTTTTATAGAAGATTTTATCATTCAAAAAATATTAAAAAAATATTGTTATTATTCAACAATAGCAGACAAAAATTGATGTAACCTATAGTATAATTATTTTTATAGATCTGATTTTTTTTTTTTTTTTACTATTCATCTTTTTCTTATTTCCAGATAAAACTGGGCCGGTGAAATCGCAAGAGAAAGTGGAGGCCCGCTCGGAGACGGACAACCAGGCAAGGCCTCCATTCGCTCCCGCCCGCTGAAACCGTCACCACCAAGAGAGAATAAAGGCTCAACGTGCAGGTGAGTACGTTAGACACGCTTTTTCAGGAAAAAAAAAAAAACTTAAAAAAGGGAAAAGGAGGATAAAAATTGATATCATCACATGGGTGGTGGACTGGCATACGTAGTGGGTGGCGATGCAGTTCCAGATGTTTCCTCTTTTTTTTTTTTCTTTTTTTTTTTCTTTTTTTTTTTTATCATAAGGGAGTGTGATATACATTATTAGATAAGCAGTACATGACATGATAGGGTCCCTGATCTGATTTCAATTTCTAAGCCCAGCCTGGATCCCCGCCTTCGCTCCATACATGCCCGCCTACTTCGATCTCTCAAGCTGAACCTGGATGTCCGTCCACAGCTAATCTCAGCATGCAGTTTCGCATCCTGATCCGCCTTTCCAAAACCTTTCTTCGGAGAGGAACCAGCTCTTCCATTTCAGAGTTGGCCCACCGATGGGCGTACGGTTCGCACTCCTGAACTCTAAATAATCGCCCATGGTAGGAGCACTAACACAAGCGCCTATGGTCACCACGAATTCCGTAGTGCTAGCTAATGCGAACCAGAACGAGAAAGAGTCCGAGAGGACTGGTCCAGCTTGCTTCTACTGCGCTGATACGATGGTCGTCCTTGTCCACCAGGAAGCTAGGTCTCCCATTAACCTGTCTGTCACGCGGGGCCCACTAGTTCCATGCATCGCCAGCACCGGAGGGAAGTTTCTCGGGTGCTTAAATAGAAAATTTAAGTAGAAACCCACCACCGTTCTCGTGGAGGTCCACAAGTACCAGCTCGGCGACCAAAGCGTTGGACCCGTACAAATCTACCATTGATTCCCCTTACGCGATCGACCAGCAAGCTATGAATTGTAATATAGATTAAATAAAATATAAGATATTAAGAGTTTGGACATCCTTCCGCCCCGTTAGCTAAGATTCATGTTTTGTAACGGCGGACCAAAAGTGGGATTCAAGCTAGCTAGCTATCAATGCTGATATGATGACCGATACAGCTGAAGTCCCCATACCACATAATCTTTGTTCTGATCAGCTTCGTTGGTACAATTCTAAAACTACTATTACCATCAACGGTATGCCCTAAGCAGTCAGCTGATACCAATGGATTTGGAAGATGGAAGACCCAATAAGGGTGAAATATTTTTTGGTGGAAGCTAATGCAACAGGACATTCCATTCCCAAAGTGTTCTAAACCATCAGAGCCTACCGCCTAATGAAGTACCATGCTGAGGTTAGCGTGACGGGTCTATGGAGGATTATCAACATATGATTGTAACATGCCCATCTGCTGCTCAATGCTTGAATCAGCTGGCAATTATTGCTGAGCTGCAGATATCTTTAGTTCCTCTTTTATCTTATGCCATGGTGGAGAGGAGGGAGCAGGAAATGATGGCATATATGGCTTGGCCGATCTGGTTAGCACGAAACCTGAGGGTCTTTCAAAATCAATTTACATCTCCACAGAACCCGGTAAGGCAGCTGTTATCATGTTGATGTCTTTAACCATATTAGTAGCTCTTCTTGCACCAATTCAAAGCACTGGAACAGCTCATTAGTGCTTCACAAGCACTCTTCCTTTCAACCCTTGGTGTCTTGGCTGCCCTCTCCCTTTAGAGTGTTCATGGTGAATTTTGATGGGGCTGCGCAAAGGTCATCTGCAACAGCCGCTATTTTAATCAGAGGTGCTTCTGGTTCTTTGATATATGCTGCTGGTAGGCTTCTTACTTCCTGTTTTATCCCCTGTGCTGAGTTAACAGCATCCTGGATGGGCCCGTGCGAAGGTCATCTGCAGCAGCTGCTCTTTAGATCAGAGGTGCTTCTGCTTCTTTGATAATGCTGCCGGTAGACTTCTTACTTCCCGTTCTATCCCCTGTGCTGAGTTAACAGCATCCTGGATGGGGTTAAATGCAACCATACGTTACTGCCACGGTCAGGAAATTTTGCAGGGGGGCTTGGCTACCATGATCTGTTGGATCAATTATCCTTCTTCCTAATTTTGAGGCCCGGAAACAAAGGTTACAAACATTTGCTGGGACTCATTTTTTGTGAGGATAATCAGACAGCAAAGCGGCTGACAAAACGGGCACTTCAGGGGGGTTTTGGTTTTGTTCCTGGTGATCCTTTCCCTCCAAAGTTTGCCTGCATTCTGATGGATGACCTGCTTCGAGTAGGTTTCCTCAGACATGGCTGATCAGCTCTACTCGGTTGGCTCCAGGCGCTGCTGTTCTACTTCTTACTTTGCCGTTACAGTCTCTGTTTGTGTTAGTTGCCCAGTCTTGTTTTTTCTGTCTACAGTTTCAACTCAAATGTACCAGGAAAAAAAAGGTTAGTATTTTAAGCGAAGTTAGGCATCTCTGCTGACCCATTCTGGTATGAGGACTTCGATGTCGGCATAGATGACGGGAAGGCTCAAACTCAACTGTAGCATGCAGATCACCAGATCAGAGAGATCATCCAAGGGAGGCTCTACATCAGAATGGATATCATGGAATGGCTAGCGGCACTAGTACAAAGAGGAAACCCTTATCTAGCCTCCTATGTCATGAAGCAATGTACCATGAGGGGATTCATCGAACCACTCACAGTCCAAGCATGCTGGTGCCCACGAGGTGAATCGAACCAGTCAGCCAGGGCTAACACCAAAGTGCATCATCATAACTGCTGGCTTTGCCAAAACCAGTCTATCAGATTCTGCTCCTATAGAGAAATCCTTTTCCTGCACTGTGACATACAAAACTAAGGTGGATTAATGCCAGCATTCTCATCGTATGTATACAAGACTCTGCCTTCTATGAGAATGTTTTTGATGTGGATCTTTCATATGCATAAAAAAGTAGGTTATGCACCAATGTGCTGTCAGCATCTGGCTGCTTGGCATTTTCCACCACTACGCACTAGGTCTCCTGGGTAAAAGCTCAAAGGGCAGCAGCATGCCAGAACACCTTCCCCAAAGTGAGGAACAGAGGTCTAAACTTCTACCACAACCTTGACCATCAAGCCTCATCCCACAGGCAGATCTTAAAGCACTCCTAATCAATTGAGAGACAGGAGCTCCCGCCTCCTACCCTTCATCATAGACAGGACATATATCAAGTTACAAATGTTAATGGAGATTTTATATGCAGTCAACAAACCTCAATATTAACTTGCATAGGGAACAATAAAGCATCCTGACAGCATTTATCCCAACCATAGACTCCCAAATTTAATGCTGAGCTTCAACAGAATCTCTCTGGAGGAGCTTCTACAGGTATCTGAAAACAGAAAAATGTCATTGAATAGAACATTAACTCAGAATGTGGTGTTAACTATTTAAAATGCAAACCAAAGAGGTGGCTGCAAATGACAATAAACTCATTGATGATGAAACCACAGAACTCGGGATTTTGAAATCATTGACGAGAGAGAATTTTCTATTTTGATAATAGTTTTGCAAAACCACTGGTAAAATTATAAATATGGACTGGAGGAAAAAGAACTCAAGGAAAGAAAAGGAAAATAAATAACCAAAACAATCTTCTAGAATTCCTTTTCTTTCAAGAAAAGGTAAGCAAACTAAACTGGGTACCAAGCAGATAATGAGTTCCCTCAGCCTAAATAAATGACTAAAAATATAACAACTGCAAGGCTGAAACAGATTTTGTTCAAGCTTAACTAATTAGACAAATATTATCACTTGCCCAGGCTAAATAACTTGGGAAAGTTCACACCCAGAATACTTCAGGAAAGCAATTCTCACTTCAAGTCCTAGAGGAACCAATTCATACCTCTCCTATTGCCCATTCTTCTTTTAACCATATGCTGTCATCTGGACTAACATTCTGCTTTTCCCTGTACAAGAAAAGAGCCTAGTCAGCAGACGACATGGACAGCAATAATTTGCACTAAGTGGCAGCTGTGTTGGAACTTCCAAGTCCACTGCTTGAAGCATTAAAATCAATTATGTAAACATGTGATGACATAACATCCAAAGCAACAAATACATAGTAATGCAAGGGTTTCTGCATAAGATATGCCTTTGTTTCTACTTAATTTTGCAGATCAAAGTAAAATGATAAGTTATAGAGTAATTTCTTCTGTTTCACTACATTAATTAATTTATTTGTATATTATGCTAATAGTTCCATCTCAAAGTTGAAAAGTTCACAACAGCAGCAACCAAGCTCTTTTTCTCACAATAGCATGGGCTGTGGAGCACTACTCTATGTTATGAAGATTTTTGCAGAAGGAATGGCTAGAGTTTACAGAGTTTGTTCCGACTAGATGTCAACTTCCAAATGAAATAGAATAACTTTCCTTGTTTACACAGACAGAATATGGGAGAGATATCTATGCTAAAGTAAAAAATGAATAACTTATTGTATTTATATTACAAACATGTAAATATCCTTTCCCTTCTACCCCTCACTTCCTCATTCTATATTTTCATAACATATAAAGAACTGTCACAGACCGATATTATTTAGAAATCAGCAAATTCAGAAATTACTCTTTTTCTTTTTTCAAGATTGGGCATAGGTTTATGAAGGTCGATAAGGATTAGATAACTGAATCATGCAAACATTTGAAGTTGAATCACCATTACCTATTGTATGTTTCTTCTGTTCAGTGATAAAAATGGGTTCAGGTGCTTCTTATAGGGCTATCTATATTTTCAGAAATATCTGTCTGCTGCACAGAACCTTTTAGTCATCCAGATCCTATAAGTAAAGGAGTTTCACAAACAACATTCTATGTGACTTGTAATTGACCTTCATGAATCCATATTTAATGGATAAAAGAAATATCTCAAATATTCTCTTCCTTTTGCCCGCATAAAGGAAAATCTACCGCTTGCACTCACTTGTCTGGGCATCCCATACAGCCAGCATCATATGCTCAGTATGTTTTTGTTCTTTATTTTGTACTGCAACAAGGACATGCAATGCAATTTACATTTTGTTAACTTACATAACAGATGCCTGGTGGGCTGTAGTTGGAGCAACTTGAGGCCCATCAAGAATGTTTGGTGATGCATTACTTGTACCGCTAAACTGTGGCGAGACTGCAGGGAATGAGAAATGTTGACTTCCGGCAGCCCTAACACTATTGTTGAAGTGGGAACTGTTTGGGCCTAATGAACTTCCAGATGGCTGTGTTGGTAGCTGGCTACCAATTCCTGCAAAAATACACCTTCATTAATTGCCTATCCACCGTAAAACTGAGCACAAAACTTAGTGAATAAGACAATCCTGTGTGCTAAAGCAGTAAGTATAGTAAAACAAGAAAAAAGAAAAGGAAGAATGAGATTAAAGCTTTCATTTAATATTAAAAAAATAATAGCAACTACCATCCAAGTTAAAAGAGTAGCACATGTTCTTTCTGTAATATCATTCAGCTCCCCAGTAACCCTACATATTGCCTCCCAACTCAGTTTCCTATTGGATTTCTAGCACAATAGTTCTCATTATTCAATTGACTAAACCGCCTATAGAATAATTCATATCACAAGGATAAGTTAAAGTGATTTTGGTCGTTTCACTACTTATTGGGCCAACTTTAGGCTAATGCAAAAATTTTTGAGTGCATGTATCTCAGAGTTTGCATATCAACAAATTTAGTAATCCAACCAATGGTTTAAAGAATAAAGACCAACTCAGAAGGTGGTCATCTTCCATCCATGTCCAAGCCTTTGGTCAGCTTCAATTGTATTTATGCTTCTTAAAAGGGCCAAAAAAAAAAAATGAAAAGAAACAGTGCAAATCAGCACCCGTATCTCCAAAACTAATAACGATCTGCTAATATTATCCAATAATAGATGAACTTTGTGAGAATAAACAGTGTGGCAATATGAGATGAAACTCAGGCACAGGATCCCACTTAGGCTTCTCCAAAGGATTCATTCACTGCCGGACCATGGTCAGCTTGCAGCTACCATGGAAAAATGACATGAAAGTGGACAGATAACATAGGAAAAAAGTTAGGGCTGGTGCCCAAAACTTCCACCTATAGGAGGGCCCATCACCTAGGCATGAGGCCCTCCAACCACTAAACAGGCATCGATCCTGAATTTTCCAGGTTATTCATCTGCTTTCAAGTTAGTCTAACAATTTTCATAAGCAAATACGTTATTGTCAAAAGCAGATACAGCGTCAAGGGGTGGTAACTGTAAATGGAATTTCAGTTTGACTAGATGAATAAACAGAAAGAAGTATTCTAGAGTACACTTTTGCTAAACTTTGTGACAAAATGACAAATTTTATGACTTGCCAAAAACAATGTTTATGAGGAATTAAAAGGACAACAACAACAACACGCATGCCAAACAGATCACACCAATTTTAAATCATCAATAGATTTAAAGTGTAGTATATAAGATGTTTATCATAGCTGCCACACCTGATGTCCCAAATTTCATTGCAAATCCACCGGAAGTTTGGCCATTACTCTGGAAAGAGCTTGGCTGGTTAAAAACAGCACTAGGTGGAGTTCCTGGTACGCTAGTCCTGAAAATGAAAAATGAGGTTTTATGGAACAGAAAGTCACAAAGGGTCACATAACAATGTCAAACAAAAGTTGGTGGTTGTACAAAACAGAAATTTGAGAACTATATATGCATCAGGTGGAAACTGCTTTTTGGGAGGTGGGAACAGATCTTGCCTGATGGTCGATCCAACATTAGTTGCTACCCCAAGTTGACTAAAACTTGAAAATGAAGGTGGTGCATTAGTTTGAGCACCTATTAAGGATGCATTGCTGTTGGTTACTGCAAACAGGCTTGTCCCAGATGAATTAGGATTTCGCAATACATAGGGATTCCGGAGCAAATTATCGAACTCGATTAACTTGGAATTGAGCAAGTTCCTTTCTCTTTCAACCTGTACAATGGAAACTATGAGTTCTTTAAGCACATGATGCTGCATAATCATACCTACCCATTACCAATAGTCAAGAATGATTGCTAGTTAACTAACTTTGCAGTCAGTCAAACACAATCTTCGTCTAGTCAACCTGAATTACCTCTCTAAATGAAAAGGGAAAAACAAATAGGGAGGACAGACAGATACACACACACACAACAGATAGAAAGAGAGTGAGCTTACAATTGATTGTAAACTTAACCCTCGTCTAGCATCCTCATATGCTGCTGCCCGAAGTTCTTCAAAGCTAATATCACCAATAATATCACAAGGACCACTGACAACAGATGTGAATTTATAGTTCAGGAAGGGAACGCAATTCTAGAATGGCATCCACTTAAGAAACCATCACCAAAAATATAAGGTTCTCATATTATACTTTGATCATAATTATCATGCATTCAATTACTGAACAAAAAACTCGAGAAACAGGATACATGGCACACAAATCTTGACACAAATTAAGCATATGAAACAAAACTAATTAGAATTAAATACAGATTATCTAAAATGTCCAGCTCACTTTTTGCAGTGACCATAACAGGTAAGCTTCCAAAGAGGTGCCTCATTCTTAAAATCTTCAACAATTTGGCGTTTGCATAACTCCGGATCTGTACATCTATAGGATCAACAACAAAGTTCATTAAGTAATCCATTTTGTGACCTGTTCAAATGTTCAAAGAAAAAGAAGCACAATGACAAAAGCAGTTGCTTTAGTGTAAAAAAAACAGAGAGACACTTTAGAAAAAGGCCTATATGCAAGCATAGAAACTCACTTATGAATAGCTGCTTGAGGCAGGGAATCATTCTGTTGAGGGGAAGTTGAAGTTGTTGAAGCTATCGAGGAGGACCGTGTCCACTTATTTTCAAATGGCTGATCCAGTTATTAAGAATGAAAGATATTTTTTATGAGAAAATATAGATCGGTATAGTGCTGGATAGAGCTCTGCAGCTAAACTAAACAGAGGAAAAGATATGTCAAATGACAACACAGATAATGGCTTGCACCATAAATTGCTGGATAGAGCTCTGCAGCTAAACTAAACAGGGAAAAAGATATGTCCAATGACAACACAGATAATGACTTGCACCATAAAGTGTTCCTGTTGTTACAATTTGAAAAAGATCTGTCAGAATAAAGTATTACTAACCCTGGAAGAGCTTTGATTTCTGGCACCAAAGTTCGATGCACCTTTTAACTGTGAGTTGCCCGATACCCCAAATCCAAAAGGATTGGGCTTTTGTTGTTGGGTGTTTTGTGCCAAATGCAAAGCACTTTGAGCACCAAATCCAAAAGTGCTGGGTTTTGATTGTTGTGGAGCCACATGCAGAAACTTGCAACGATCCCCATATTGACAGCTGGATACAGAACACAAATAGCATGAATCTCTAATTGTTTAAAGAATCAAAAAGGTGCAAATCTCATCTTAAATAGATAATCATTTATAAAAAGTTTAGACGTAGGCAAAGACATTCACATGAATGTAAATACTACAACAATACTAACAATAAGCATCAAATCTATATCTATACTAAATATAAATGTACCAATAATTTCTGTTCAGAGGAAATCACAACCTTTGATTTTCTTGAGTTGATCTTAGTCATTGAAGTCACAAAACTAGGCTCCTAATTTAATATCTACTCATGGCAGAATCGTGTTTTTATCAGTAAGATACTCAATGGATTAATTTTTTAAAAACAACCTATCAAGACCTTTAATTTTTCTCTCCTACTTTAATATGGACTGTACCCAAAGCACAATATTGTTTTTATCAATAAGATACAGTTTTTAAAAATACAACATACCAACGTTGTCTCTTTTTTTTTTTTGGTAACTAACATATCAATTTTGTTAAATTAATCCTAACCACTGTTTAAAAGATCAATGATTTTGAATGCATGAACCAAAACAGAACATCAGATTGTAAAAATTCTGATTAGAAACTCCCCATAATGATTGGATTTTCCCTGAAAATCCCCACTCTCAAAACATTATTTGAGAACCCAGCAGATTGTGCAACCCAACAGAACAAAATTATAAATTAACTAAGAAGATAATACCCTTGCAATCACCACATGACCATGACTCCAATATTATTTTTAGGAAAAAAAAAAGAATGAGATCATGCAGAGAATCTCATGTAATATTCTCGGATAGTCTGGATACTTGTGGTTGCACTTCTTTCTCTCTCTTTCCTTCTCCATTTTTATAATCCGCACGTAATTTAGCTCATACGTTAGTTTTAACTTATTATTGACATACATGTTCGGTCTTTAATTAAAAAATATTCTTTAGATTTAATTCTACTAATTATTTAACTCTACATTGATTCTTATCTATTTCACATTTTCTACTTTTATGTTTTCTTTATCTTTTCAAATTAGTATCATATCCACTTTTTTATTTCTAAAAGAAAGGTATTGTTTTTTGAGGTCAAGTAAATATAAAAAATCAAAAGTTCTATTTAATGCTACATAGATATCATAAGCATTTTTATTTCTAGATATCACAAGGTAATGTTTTGCCCCCTATCAAGATATGCATTTAGAGGGCAAGCCTTGGCACAGTGTCAAGGTTGCTCCATTATGACCTAAATATCATGGTTCTATTTTGTTGTGGAAACAATTAACAACTAGGCTGGATAAATGTGTGGGCATGCCACCAGTGTCTGTACCAAGAAGGATAGACGGTAGTAGATTTTGTTGTCTTGACCTTCAAGGACTTTTGCTATTAAAATGTTGTCTTCTTGAGAGGAGTGCTAACTACGATGCTATGCTACTATAGATGAAAACTAAAAGTCAAGGGATAAATAGAAATAGCAAAGAAAAATAATTGAAAGGGTAAGTCATTGGCAAAAGGTCTCTTCTTCGGATTACAATGTGATATTTATATATATTCTTTTAATTGCCCGATAGCTATTTACCTCCAGCACTGATACTTGTCATCTTCAATTAATATCACTCTAATCATTTTCTCTCGATGGTTGCCATGGTTAGTTTTAGTCTCTAAAGTCTCCACTTCCCACGTGCTAGTCTCTTGGTACCATCTCTACTTCTAGCATCTTGCTCTCTTGGGTTTTTCCCCTAGGCTGGGTCGATAACTTAGCCATATGGTCAACATAGAACATGATCGGCCTTTGATAAAACACTTAGCCTTTAAGGCGGGCTATATTCACGATCGACCTATGTTTCTTTACAGCTTTTTTCAAGGCATGGCCCGTACCTTGAACAACTCACCACTAAGCCTATTCCATTGATACTCTTTAGTCATCACTCGGCTAACCTTAGGTGACATCACATGGTTGACTAATCAGCTTACAGATGATTTATTTCTTAGTATGTCTCTTAACCATTGCCCAGCCTCCCTTAGGCCTTGCTACATGGCATTATCTTAGCCAGTCTTCATACCTTTGATTCCGATGTGGTATAAATATGTCAACTATCCAACATTCAACTTTGGTTACCGACTTTCATGCTCGACTAGTCGAACCTTAGTGCTCAGCCTATCTCTTATACTTTGGCATATCGCTCTTCTTCCATTACCAAGGGTAAAACCTCTACTAAGCTTCTAGCACCACCATATGGCTGTAACCTAGCCAACCTTTAGACTTCTACTATGGGCTAGGATGTGGTGTAAACACATTTAAAACATGGAAACAGCCTCTTCACACATAGAGGTAAGGCTACGTATGTCTAAACCCTCCCCAAACCACACAGTAGCATAAACTTCATGCGTTGGGATGCCCTTTATTAAGACATGCATTTGCACCTACAAATTTATCAGTTATGCAAGAAGTAAGAAAAACTTCATCACTCCAAGATTATGTCCTCTGCTATCCAATATCTTTCTGTATACTTTTTGTACAGCTCTCAACTATGATATCTTGCATCTTCCTCTCTCTTTCTTAAACCTTTGACACCACTCTAAGCCCTTCTACTTGTCAGGACCTCCTCATATTTGCTTGCACATGCCTGTGCAGTTAAACCACATGTTCATCCATGGAATTTGCATACTACCAACCTGGTTTGTAAAATTTGAGTTTGGTTTCTTTCTTATTGGCAGTGCTAAGAAAGAAAAAGGAAGTACTATTCATGTCATTGGGCTTTCAGAGGAAGCTTAATCAGCAACAATCCAAAACTTCCTGCTACAAAGTGGGAAAAAATATCAGCTATAGGTAATCCAGAAAATGATATGCAAGTCCATTAGATTTGCTATAGATCCACTGCAAGCAGCCAATAGAAATTGTGGATGACGCAATTACAAAATATAAATATGAAATTAATGCAAATTTAAATTTTACCTAACAATTTTAAGGAAGGGACCCATTCATCAACAATAAAAGCAAAACGAAGCAAAAGTTTCTTAGTACTAGCTTAATACTATTCTATTTTGTAATTGTTTGCAATCACATATCATGAAAAACATTAATGCTGTCACTCCTTGTGTCTAATAATATACCCTGCTAAAATTCATCACTATTCAAGTATTGAATATACAAAAAGACGATTGCCCAGTACAAGACTAAAAGTTTGCAATATTGAACATCACTAGTTTCCAATAGCCCATTAACAAGCTGCTAAGTTGCAAGATAAAAATGATGCATTTGGTTCCCAACTGGAATCGGATTGGATTGGAATGGGAATCAAAATGACCATATCCGCCAATGCATTTGGTTTGTAATCAAAATCAGGATCGAAAAAGAATTTGAATACTAGAAAAAAGTAGAAATTCGATTTTGGGGGATTGAAGCACCCTCGTTCTCCCTGAAATCAGAACAGAATAGAATAGAACTTGCCCCAACCAAATAGCTGGAATGGGAGTCACTCATTCCCATTCCAAAGTCCAACCCACCCCCAACCAACCACGCCCCAAGTCTAACTGAAAAATTAATGAAAAAAGAGTGTCCCAATACACGAGCCTCCCTCCATTGTAGGACCGAGAAGGGGTCGGAGATATACAGCCTTAGCCCTATGTGTGGAGAGGTTGTTTTTATATTTCAAACCCATTATATCCAGATCACAATGAAGCAACCTTACCATTGCACCACAACTGGTTCTCTCATATAACTTATTGAAACCCATCACAAAACCAAAGTAGAAAAACCCTGCTTAAAAAAAAGTGAGAAGTGATTCACTGGTCGAGTGATTCAAGTACATCATTTAAAAACCAGCAAAGTCAAGCTCATATCAGGTTAACACACCATACCAACCTAGTAAGTGGCTGATCCAAAGTCGATCTGACCCTACCATGGCCTCATGGTCATGCATCAGTATGTCATGTTCCCCAATCTAGTTCAAACATATGCTATCTCAAAAACTCAATATTTTGTCTTTCTAATTTGAGTGTTTAAATCTCTACTCGGTGGGATAAAAGTTTATTAGCAACTTAGTGGATTCCAGGTTTCTTTTTTCATCTCTCTTTTTCTCTATTTTCTTTTCTATCATTGTTGGAGGCAAGTAGTCTTACTTGTACAAGTCCTATACAAGCATTGAATCCTGTGAGGTAACACATGGACTGCCGTGTCTCCACTGAATTTATCTTTCAAAGTCATGACAATTTATCCTCATACCTGCCCTCTCCCCCAGCCCCATACACATGCTCACGTGAGGTACAATAATACATCCATGAGCAGATAAATTTCGAGCCGCTCTAGTAACTTAGCTGCTTGCCGCTCAATGATCTGTCACACTAGCTGCTTATTTCTGCAAGACCAGCAACCACGTCCCCATTCCCTGATCCCCAAAACATTTTCCTCAGCAAAGTTTGCATAAAGAATAACTTCGAGAATTGCAAAGATTTTTCTCAAGGGGCCAGAGAAGTTACAAAATACCACGTGGTTCAAACAGTTATCCTGCAAAAACGTTACGCAGCATTGTGATCGCTCACAAGTCAGCAGGGTGCAAAACTTCTCCCACATTAAGTGGTTGACCGTCCAAGTGACCAAGTAACATCCTTAGCAACATTATCTCCACAATCGCCAAGAGTTTTCTTCTATTTCTTTTTCACTTTTCCTCTCCCACAAGCATGCAAGAGAAATTAGGGCTCCTGGGAAGGGCTGAAAAAAACAGAGGCTGCCCTACCACTGGGACTGAACTCCTTGTTTCTTTGCAAGCGTCTTGCGAAGGACGACCTGGGTATTCTATCGTGGTGGATCAACATTCCCCGTTGATCTTTGGTTATGTCGTTCTTCATAGCGCGAGATTTGGTGGTGGGTCAAGCCTTGATTATTGTGATTTCTTTTTCCGATGTCTATTGCCTCCCCACATCTGTTGCTACCGGAATAATTTGGGCGTCATTTTGCCTCAGAAGATGTAGAGAAAGAAAACTAAATCGGGTTTGCCACAGAGAGAGAAAAAGACAGAGAGCAGTACCTGCCGCGCTGAAAATTTCTGCAGGGTTCTTTCCTTCGATTCATCAATCCTCCTCCTACGTCTCCTGTCGCTCCCGAACCACCCAATCCTCCTTTTCTTCCAGTCTTATGCTATTATGCGGAAGTCCTACGCGTTTTTAGGGTTTTTTTTGTTTTATTGTAAATAAAGAGAGCGAGAAATTAATCCGTCAACGGAAGGGAGGAAGGATGAAATGGGAAAGATAGATGATGACGACGACGACGATCAGAGAAGGTGGTGAGGGACAAGCTCTTTCCGGCTCAGCTCCGCACAGACCAGCTGAGTCGTCTCGTCTCAGCGCCGACTCTGCTGCTGGTGCTGGTGGCGCCCTAACAGCCTTTCGGTGCCTGCGCTACTTTCTGCGCAGCTTAAAGACCGTTGATCGAACGGCTGATCAGATCCGATCACACATATCATATTGTCCTGCGAAAGCGTGATCATCATCATTCAGGGGATAGCAAAGGATCCACGCTTCCAACGGCCAGGCGGGCTCGCTCCCTTGCTGTCGTGTCATTTACTTATTGCTCATTGACGGGATCATCGGATGAGGGATGGCCGTTGAGCTGATTGCGGGCCGCGCATGTGCACGGAGAGGGTCAAATTTGAAATAGGCCCGACCCGAAACCTGACGATAAACACATAGAGTTTAGTTCCCAGGCCCGGCCCATGATCAGAAGTGGCACATGGCCCATCCCTTCCGCCCATGGAAGCTCACGGTGATGGCTGCCTCATCAGCGTCCAATAGGCAGTTCGGGATCAGATAAGGCGGATACCTGGCAGCGGCACCGACACGACCACACATGCGTCGGTTTCAGCTTTCTCAATCTCCTGGAAGGAATTGAAGGAGGGGACAGGAGGAGGAGACGGAGGAGGGAGAGGGTGGGTGGATGGGTGGGATCGTGAGAGGCAATCAAGAAAACTAAAACCCACCGACCAGCAGAAAGAAAGATGGCATCCTTGTTTTTGCTGGGGAATACCCTCATCAACAGCTGGAGCAGCAGCAGCAGTCAGTATCAGTCATGCTACTCGCTGTTCCACCTCTCCCATATCCACAGCAGCAGGAAAAGAAGGAGATCGGGCTGCTGCTGCTGCAACTCCGCACCGGCTCTGCTTGCGGCGGCGGTCATCTTCTCATCGTCCGCCCTTCAGTCTCCGGAGACCCTATTGGACGTGCCCCAGACGCTTTCCGGTGGGACTTCACTGCTCTTTGCCCTTGATTTCGTCGATTCCCATCGCCTGTGCATGTTTCGCACGATTATATATTTATTTCAATGGCAAACACCTGGTGCATGCAGGAACTGACGGCAAGCAGGCAAGGATCCAGCGGCCCAAGTCGACCAAGGCAGAGTCCTGCACCATCAAGTGTGTCACCACCTGCATCCGAGGAGGCGCCGGCTCACCTGGTGAAGGACCCCTTAACGTGAGGAGGTAAAGCTATCGTCGCTAGAGGTTCTAATCTATATATATTTATACGTATTAGGATTTGATGCCTCGAGATTCAGTCCATATTGAGCCCATAGCGAGGTTCGCGATGAAAAATGAAGTCCAACGAGATCAAGATCATTCGAAACGGAGCTCGGACAGAAAAGATACGAGGTTTTGAAGTCAGCACGAAATTCGAGACGGTGGAGGACCGCCGGCGGCGGCCGGCAGCGGCGCGGCCATAGGCGGCGGTGCGCGAGATGCGCGACCCAGGCGCGCGGCCCAGGCGAGCGTGCGGCCCAGCCCGTGCGCGGGCCTGCGTGCAGGTGCGGCCCAGGCCCGCGTGCGCGGGCCGGTCCAGGCCCGGGCACCCTGCCTGAGCCCTGTTCCCCGGTCCATCGTGGACCGGACAGTCCATGGCGGACCGCATGGACCGCGTGGGCATTTCCCACACATTTTTCACGGTCTACGGTACTATTCTGTAGATCGGAGCGTGATCGGAGGGTCTAGGGACGTCTCGATCTTGATCCGACGGTTTGGGACTTGATTTGGGTTGATTAAGAACTCCTAAACCTAATCAAAGTCATGTTTAACCCTTTTAAAAGGGCCTGTGATGAACAGTGAACTGTGTGTGGGATCCGATTTTCTACTGAAGATGCGTCGTACGGAGCAGTACGGGACCCAGAGGAGAGAGAGAGGCGTGAGGCTGCTGTGAGAGAAGGAGCAGGGCTCCTGGACAGCGGACGCCAGTCACTTCAGGGGGTCTTCCAAGAGAGAGAGAGCTTTTGAGAGGGAAATTTTTAGAGAGAGAGAATTGGGTGTACAAGGATTGAGGGTGAGGTCTCCTCTTATAAAATTTTCTTTTTCATAGTGAAGTTTGCATACCCCGTGGAGGTGAGCCCTTTTGTGGTTGATCTACGTATTTTGATTGTTTTATTTTGTTTCTTCTTTCTTCCTGCTGCATCACGTGGTACTAAAAAGATCTTGAGAGGTGGCGTCCTGGCCAGTCATCCATCTAACAAGTGGTATCAGAGCAAGGTGGTACAAGGACGCAGATTGCAACGGTGGTGAGCAAGACTGAAGATGGAGAAGACAGGAACAATCAAGATGGAGATCAACAAGTTTGATGGTAAGAGCAATTTCTCCTTGTAGTAGGCAAGGGTGAAGGACGTGCTCATCCAACAAGGGTTGATCGATACTCTCTTGTGCGATGAGAAGCCGACCACCATGAAGGTGAGAGATTGGAAACGGCTACAGATGCAGGCGGTGAGTACCATCCATATCTACTTGACGGATGAGGTGGTGATCCATGTGCTGAGCGAGACTTCTCCGATGGTGCTGTGGTCGAAGCTCGAGGAGTTGTATATGGCGAAGTCTCTCACCAACACTCTTTTCCTCTGGAGGCAGTTCTACCAACTGCGGATGACTGAGGGACAGAGCGTGTAGGAGCATCTCAGCCACTTCCAGAAGATCCTCACCGACCTCCTCAGCGTTGGCGAGAATGTTGAGGAGAAAATCAGGGCACTGGTTTTGCTGGCGTCGCTTTCCTCTTCGTATGAGTCCTTGGTGACTGCTCTTCTAGTGGGGAAGAGCACCATCAAGATAGATGAGGTCACCGCGGCGATACTCCAGAACGAGGTTCTCAGGAGGAGAATCTAGCTTCGAGCTCAGGTGGTGGTAGCTTAGCTTTGGTGGCTTCTGGAGGAGCAGATGGCGGTAGATGGAGCGACAGGAGATCGCAACGAGGGCGGTCCAAGTCTAGGAGGGACTTGAGCAAAACCAGATGTTACCTGTGAGAAGTTGGGGCATCTAGCCAGAGATTGCCCTCAACTAAAAAATCGGACGATGGCTGCTGTAGCGATGACCGACAGCGATTCAGATGGAGATGTCCTGAAGATATCTGATGAGGTATCTATTTCTTCCCAGTAGTGGATATTAGATTCTGCATGCCTCTATCATGTATGTTACAGAGAGGAGCAGTTTGACTCCCTGGAGAACAGTGAGGGCATTGTATATCTGCCGGATGGATCGAGCTATGCGATCAAAGGCATTGAGACGGTCAGCTGGAGGACACATGACGGTGCAGTGAGGAGATTGGGGAAGGTCCGATACATACCCGATTTCAGACGGAATCTTATCTCACTTAACAGACTGGATTCGAGAGGCTACAGGATGGTAGCCGGTGGAGAAATTCTGAGGGTACTATGCAGCGATAGAATTGTGCTGGAGGGGAAGAAGGGGAGAAGAGGACATTATTACCTGGTGGGGAGCCCAGTGCGAGGTGGAGCTTCGGGAGCCAAGCAGAGCCTAGAGCGAGGTGGAGCTCCAAGAGGCGGATCGGGCACGAGACAGGAGACTCGGGAGGACGAGAGGCGACATCGCAAGGTGAGATTCCTATTGCCGCAGGATGATGCCCCGAGCAGGTCTTAGATCAGGAGGAGCACAGCATACGATGGAGATGGGATCGAGCAGTCTGGCTCGACTCCCATGTTTGCCCATCCATGATCAGCAGGCGTTTGCCCCAGGGCATGGGGGTGAGAAGATCCAGAAGCTCTCGGAGTTTCGAGGAGGTCGAATATCGAGTCGAGGTGGAGATTGTTAGGATTTGATGTCTCGAGATTCAGCCCATAGCGAGGTTCGCGGTGAAAAATGAAGTCCAACGAGATCAAGATCATCCGAAATGGAGCTCGAACGGAGAAGATACGAGCTTTTGAAGTCGGCACGAAATTTGAGGCGGCGAAGGACTGCCGACGGTCGGCGGTGGGCGGCAGCGACACGGCCACAGGCGGCGGCGTGCAGGATGCGCGACCTAGGCGCACGGGACACATGACCCAACCGGGCGCCCGACCCAGCCCGTGTGCGGGCCCGCACGCGGGTGCGGCCCAGGCCCGCGCGCGCAGGCCGGTCCAGGCCCAAGCGCCCTGCCTGGGCCCTGTTCCCCGGTCCACCGTGGTCCGGGCGGTCCATGGCGGACCATGTGGGTATTTTTCACACGTTTCTCATAGTCCACGGTACTATTTCATGGACTGAAGCACGATCGGAGGGCTCAGGGATGTCCCGGTCTTGATCCGACGGTCTGGGACTTGATTTGGGTTGATTAAGGACTCCTAAATCTAATCTAAGTCATGTTTAACCCTTTTAAAATGGCCTGTGATGAACAGTGAACTGTGTGTGGGATCCGATTTTCTGCTGAAGATGTACCGTCCAGAGCAGTACGGGACCCAGAGGAGAGAGAGAGGCGTGAGGCTGCTGTGAGAGAAGGAGCAGGACTCCTGGGCAGCGGACGCCAGTCACTTCAGGGGTTCAAGGGGTCTTCCAAGAGAGAGAGAGCTTTTGAGAGGAAAATTTCTAGAGAGAGAATTGGATGTACAAGGGTTGAGGATGAGGTCTCCTCTTGTAAAATTTTTTTTTTATAGTGAAGTTTGCATGCCCCGTGGAGGTGAGCCCTTTTGTGGCTGATCCACATATTTTGATTGTTTTGTTTTATTTTTTCTTTCTTCCTGCTGCATGACGTGGTGCTGAAAAGATCTTGGGAGGTGGTTTCCTGGCCAGTCATTCACCCAACAATATGCACATATGTATGTGTATATGTTGCCATCATCATCCATTTTATTTCGATCTATTCCATCCATGTTTCTCACCTGCCATCTGCTCTTCACCACCAGATTGATGTTGTTTGGTAGTTAGGATTCTCAATAGAAATGATAAGGAGACGGTTGCTGCTGGACTTTGGCTAATGCCGGATTGGCTGGAGAAGAGTCTGCCGCTCAGCTACGACGGCTTGACCTGCAACATAAGTTGCTGATCGAGGTTGGCTCGGATAGAAATCCTCTAATACTTAAATCAAAAAATTAGAGAACAGAGAGAAGAAATGTATAATTGGGAAAGAAGAGATTGCCTTGGCCCTCTATTTATACGGGAGGACAAAAATGTCTCGAGAGATTTAGAGAATCAGGTTGTTGCTCTATTGAGCAGGATAAGTTGATTATATCTTGCTTTATTTGAAAAAGATGCATCGTAATCTTTTTTCCTTATCAACTCATGGGAGGTGTTGCTGCTGAAATTGATCGAGATCGGAGAGAAGACAATTGAGTCTCGTGCAGGATTGCTTGCACTGAAGTAACCTACAAAACAATCCAAATCGAAGGTTGTGGCTCCGACGAAAATCCTCCGACGCTTAAGTCAAAAAGATAGAGAATAATAAACAGCAATAAGTTCTCTAATAGGGATTGTCCAGACTTACCTCCGATCTTCAGGGCTCTAGTTGTTTATATAGAAGGCTGTCGAATAGCTAGTTGCACAGCTGTAAGATCGTGTGATTTTCAAGATTGCAGGACCATTAGATATATCATTATGGATGAGATAATCCAACCCCTAATCGCTCCTGCGAGATCAGGAGAGTCAGTTACACCAGAACCTATTCATTCGAGGTGAACAGCTGTTACGCACGTCGAGAAAATAAATCGACCGAGGCAATAGGGGTGGCTTGTATGCTAAATGGACCGCGCGGGCACTTCAGCTCCGCATAATGGTTGGCAGCTGTGGTGGCAGCTCGAAAACTTGAAGTAGCTTGCTGATCCGAGATACTCATGGTAACCACCGTAACACCATCCTCCTACTTCTGAGCCTGAGAGTCAAATGAAAGGAGTATCCCAAAAGTACTTTGGATCTAGGGATATACATGCCTCCATATTCACACCTGTTTTTAGTATTTAAAGTGAATGACGTCAGCTTAGCGCAATTGATACGGATGGCAGTGACCGATGGAACCATTTAGGCGATGGTCCTTTCGAAAATTTAATTATCCAGCAATGGCTTTTCGTTTCCTTCCCCTCCTTTAAATTTACGTTTCAAGGGCATCGAAAGGTGATAGCAACATTCTCCTACTCTCATTGTCTATTGCAATTCATGGAAGCGAGATAGATGCCTAGCATGTGAAGAGGCTTGAATTGATATCGACCCGTAAGAGGCAGGCCAAGGTTCTGCTCGCTGGTCCACTGGCTCCAGTGAGAGGCGATATTCAGATTTCGGCTGTCGAATCGGAACCTACAGTTAGGAGAAATGAGAATCCTGCTTCGATCGTCGAGCCTATGATTCCTTTATCGACGATCGCGACAGTCGCACTCAAGGAGACCCCGTCAGAGAAGATATTGGTGGAGCAAGCATAGGGAGAGGATGCGAGCAACCACCCGTCAGGAGCTTCAGTGGAGGGGATACGAGTGGAGGGCATAGCCAGTCTTCTCGAAGGAATGATGGAAGTCGGCACAGAGACCAGTGAGTCCCAAGAGCCAGTGATGGCTGCCGATGTAACCCTATGGCTGTCCTCCACGTGGGTCCTTCACAGCCGGTGTCTTCTGCTCCCTCAGCGATGGAGGATCTCCAAACCACGGCAAGACTCCTGAGAGATTTTCTTCCTTCGTTCGAGGTGCAGCCTTTGGATGCATAAGGAGTGCAGCAGCAAATATTGGGTGCCCTTAGATCTCTCATCTAGGTAGAAGGTTTTCAAATACTTTTCTTTCAATCTTCTACCACTTGCAATGTTTTTGATGTTTATTTATAAAATTTTGCACATATGAGACATTACCTTGCTAATTTTGTTGGCTCCACCCCTGATGATCCATCCTTAGTACTTGTGGTGGCGAGGGAGAAGATTGACTTGTTGAGATATCAATTGGAGCAGATGGAGAGCAAGAACGAAGAGCTGGTGAAAGAGCTCGACTCTTCTGAAGAGGCCCTCCATGAAGCCCAGGAGACAATTAGTCATTAAGATAAGAAATTGAGGTAGGCTAAAAGTTGGATTGAAGCTCTCGAGCGGCAGAGATCTAGAGTCGAAAGGAAGGTTGAAGATTTCGAGAGACAGATTGAAGGTCTCAAGAGACAGAGATTAGAGATCGAGAGAAACTGTCACCAGACCCGTGATAATTTGGAGCATCTGAGGAGGACACTCGGAGGAAAGAGAAGTCGAGATCCTTCTCTCCCTAAAACTCATCCTTGAAGGAGTCCCGGTGAGAGCCCATCCAAGAGGGCCAAACTTCAAAAGCGACAAGCCGCAAAGAAAGAATGCCTTAGGGAGATGGGCGCTCCGCTTCTAAAGGGGTTCAGGAGTCTCTAGAGCTACCTGCTGAAACTCGAGAGATCTTGTCGGAGGTGGAGCATCAGAAGAAGAAGTTGGAGGAGAAGAAAGTAAACCACAAACCCCTTTGGGGCAAATTTATAGAGTAGAGGCTTTTACTAAAAAATACTGAAAATAAAGAAAGTTGGTTGGCTAAGAATGGAGCCAAAATCATAATTCAAGCTTGCAGAGCGATGTTCTTCATAGACTTCGAGAAGTGTAGAACCATCGTCCGGGCGCATTTTCCCCAAACCATATCGAGCCCCTGCAAACTGACTATCTGGATAAGAATTTGTTGGCTGTGGCGACAGATAGTGCGAAGAGATTTGTGAGGGCATCCCACTTTCCCGTCGAGGCAAGTAAAATCGATGCAACCATCCAAATCGAGGGAGATATCAGTGCCGAAGAAGGCTGTTTTAGAGATAGTCGCCCTAGTGATGCTTCCAAGCAGTGATTCGTGTCTCCTCTTTTTTTTTATCTTTTGTAATCTAAGCCTTCCAATCTTGTAATAGAATTTTCATAGGAACATATAAATGCATTTATTTTTGGTTTCATGTATGGATGGATATGAATCATGCTCTGAAGCATACTGATTTGAGTGTCAATATATACTAGGCACCTAACTACAACTTGAAATCATAAAACTTGATTAGGGTTATAATTTAAGCAAGTGCATAATTCGAGCCATGTTTCGAGCAAGGCATAGGCCAAGCCATAATCGGGGCTGAAACTCAAGCTAAATTAAATTTAGCTAAGATTTGAACCATAAAACACAATATGAATTATAATTCAAATTTTGATCTGGATCAGATGTCTCATACCTATTGTACAGATCTTGAAAAGACTGAAATTCGAATCGTGTCCGCATGGGGGGGTATTGGCTCACGTCTCCATACGTCTCCTCAAAAGTGATGTAAAGTATGATTTGCCTACCATTGACTTTAACTATTAAATCGGCGACAAAAATTATATCTGTCAGTGGCCGCCATGCATCGTGCATGCACTCGCCTTTCTTCGATTCACGTCTCTTGCAATTAATGCGTTGATGGGAGGCGGCCTTCGGAGGTTTCACTGATCCAAAAACTATTTAAAGCCTCAGACAAGACCAGACGTAGACTCTGTAGAGTTTCTGATTATTTTTCTCCTTCTCTTTTGGCGTAGGCGCTTCTTCTTTCTTCCACCATCCTCTGTGTTTTCTCTTGGATGAGAGAAATGGCCTCTACAAATTCTGAATTCGCACCACTAGGATTTCGATCTGAGCTATCTGAGAGAGACATAGTAGTACTTCATGAACAAAACCAGATCTCTCTGACGTTTCAGTTAGAAGTTTCAGATCTCGACGATCGAGTCTACCAACTATCCCCAAGATGGATGAGCTTTTACGAAGAGTGTTTCTGAATAGGATTGCAACTTCCTCTCCATCCCTTCTTTATGGCGCTCCTTCGATTCTTCGATATATCATCCTGTACGGTCGTACCGAACTCATGGCAGTATATCTGCGGCTTCGCTGCAGTATGTATCTTGGTTGGGATCGAACCCAGCATTGCATTCTTCCACTTTCTTTTTAGCCTCAAATAGCACTTGGACTTGTGCGAGTGGTGGTACGTGACGCCATGGAAGAGAAAGGATGGCCTCCGTTTACTATTTTTGGGCATGCCTTCTGCCGTCCACGGTTGAAAACAGTGGTTCATCTTCGTCTCTCAAACATCAGGCGAAGATTGAGACTTCGTCGCCTGGGATGAACCACAAGAGGATGTGCTAAAGGAGCCCCCGACGAACAGACACTAGGAGCAAGATTTGGCAATTCTGCATGGCATCAAAGTCCCAGATCTGAAAGAGCTACTGTCGATCCAGATACTATTCAATGTCAGCATTAACCAGGCCACTCTCCAAGGTATGTGTAGGTCGATTGCCTAGGCCTTGAATTCTTTTAATTTTCGTTACTCCTCCCCTGATAATCCAATCGTCTCGGTTGCAAAGGTGGTTGATAGAAAGAGCCCAAATCCACCAAAGAAAATGGAGAAGAGGGTCTTACGAAAAAGGATAGCCGAGCCCATGGATGTACAGAGCACCCAGGTCAGAGTTGGGAGTCCTGCGTAGCCAACTCTAGAGTTAGAAGAATTTGGACCTCCTTGCCCTGGCGACTCTGGTGCAGGTGCATGGTGGCACGCCTGCTGCCTCGACTACCGCGGGCAATCAGGAGGGCCAAACAGACCAAGGCTTGGAGGAGGTAATTTTGAGCTTGTCTGCTCCTCCAAGTTCGCTAGCTCAACCAGTATCCTCATGGTTGATCCCTCCTCAGGTGAGGTGACAGCTGAGACGGTAGGTGCACCTGGAGCCGTGCCAGCTACTCTGAGGCTTGAGACTTCAGCCTTGAGGGACTCCAAGTTGGTGAGTGAGTTGCTCTCTGGGATGCTCCTTCCTATTGACGCAAACGAGCTGCTAAACGTCCCTCGAAAGGAGATGAGGAAAGTAGCTGTAAACTGTCTCATCTGAGTATGCTAGAGCTCCTACAATTTTATTTACTTTATATATATGTTTAGTATTTACTCACAAGGGTTGGTTTTTTTTTATCAGCTCATCCATTATTTAAATGGATATATAAAGAGTTCCCACGAGATCGTGAAGGAGAAAAAGAAGTTCGAGCTCAAGGTTAGGATGCTCAAAGGTGCAAAGGAGAAGGCTAAAAAGGAAGCTGGAGAGGCCTCTGTGAGAGCCGACACCATCAATAGGAGAGCCAAGGATGCTGAAGCTGCATTAAGAAGAGCTGTCAAGGAGAACTCCCGATTGCTGGAGAGAATAAAGAAGCTTGAGGCCCAATTAAAGGCAACAGAGAAGAAGGCGACGGAGGCTGCTTCCAAGGTTGTTGAAGACTTTCGGATCTCAGAGAAATATGAGGATGAGAAAGCTGAATATTCTGCTGATGCTTATGACACTAGAAAGCAGCCAATCCAGAACAAAATCACCGCCAAGTATCCAAAATTAGATCTGGACTTCTTAGATGAAATTTGAGATTCCACCACTATGGATGTCTTTGTGATAGGTGTCTCAGCTCCAAGCGCCACCTTGTAGCCTTCTTATTTTTCTTTTCTTTTGTAGTAGGACCCTTCATAACCATTGTAAAAACTTAAGAGAAATAAATAAAATTCATCTTAATCATACCTTGTCCTTTTTACTTGTGCATGCCAATCCAAGGCGATCATTTGTTATGCCACTTCGGAGCAATTAGTTAATAATGCTGCTTCGAGGCGATTAGCCGAGTGATAACTTCACTCTGCTCTTTTAATGCAGGCGATCATGGGAAATGATGGCTGCTGACTTTCTTAATAGGGTTATGCCTGGGAGAGAGCATAAGACGTGTAAAGGCATGCCATGTGGCTATGTCTTAGTTCATGAAGCATCGTCAGAATTTATTTCTGATAGTGAAAAAGCACGTTATTAATTGCTTGATGGATAGCCACACCTTTTTTGATCATCGATTAGCGATTGATGCAAATGTTAGCATCTATAAATAGGGAACCTAGGGCAAAGGAGCCCTAACTTTCTTTTTCTATAGAAATCTCCTTCTTCATTTGCTGCAATGCCATCGCCTCTAAGGTTTCCACCCTTGGAGGAGGTCAAACAACGAGTGAAGGAGGGAATGCCTTCGCGAGGGATGTTAACAGAAGATACCTGGCCTGCGAGAGAAAAAGAGCCAGGCGGGCTGGCGCATCCTCCTCTCATAGGGTGCCTTCTCCTTCACCTCTTGGGGGCAGGCTCCCCCCCCAGTTCGAGCCTATTCCTCCTGCGGTCCGGTCGCATTGCATTGCAGAGTTTCGAGGCTCTATGGAGTACAGGAGAGGCGTTCCATGTCGTTGCTGCTACTTTCATCCAGGGCTTTGATGACTGCAAGGCCCGCCTATAAGAGATAATGCCGTATCAGGAGCTTCACGGCATCCAGACTAGCAACAGTGATGAGGAGGCAAAAATCTCTTCGAACGAGGATTAAGCCACCTTGTCCGATTTTCTATTTTTCTCTCTTTTTTTTTGTAAGGTGGTGCTCGAGGCACCCACCTTTTGTAAATACTTCAATTGATGAAAAATTATCTTGCTTTCATCGCGTTTGTGTCTTGTGCCTGTGCTTACATTTTTGGCTTAGCATATGGAGGCTAGGTCTGACTTGAGGAGCCCAGGATTACTTTAGTCGCATGTAATTTCATCCTTAGAAATTTAGTTAGGCTCGCTCCAATCTAAGAGTCTTAATTAGGTACTGTCTCGATCCAACCTGCAGCCATTATGTACTGGGCCTGATCGAGAATAGTTGAAGAGAGCAGAGACTGCTCTACTCAAGAGGCAGCTAGTGCTCAGCTTATAATGTGAGTAGCTATTCGTGTTCGGCTTGGATCATGAGAAGCGGTCTATGCTCGGTTCATCTTATGAGTGGCAAGCTCAGCTCATCTTGATCCGAGAGGCAGCATGTGCCTATAGCATCTTGTGCCTACGTCATCTTGTGCCCTCTTCAACAGTGTTCTGAGGGCTTGGTTAGTTGCCCTCATGAGAGGCATCGTATGCCTGTGGCATCTTATGCACTTCTCATCTTTACGCGAAAGGCAGCATGTGCCTACGGTATCTTATGCTAACGACATCTTGTGCTCTCTTTGACGGCATTCTGAGGGACTGGTTAGTTCACCCTCATGAGAGGTATCGTGTGCCTGCGGTATCTTATGCCTGTGGTATCTTATGTACTTCTCATCTTCGCACGAGAGACAGTGTGTGCCTGCGACATCTTATGCCTATGGTATCTTGTGCTCTCCTTGATCGTATTCTGAGGGTCTAGTTAGTTAGCCCTCATAAGAGGCATCGTGTGCCTACGGCTTCTTATGCTTATCTTTATGCGAGAGGCAGCATGTGCCTGCGGCATCTTGTGCTCTCCTCAGTGACATTTTGAGGGTCTGATTAGTTAGCCCTCCAGAGTTCTCTTAGGATCTCTCTCCGTTTCTCGTGTGACTTGGGCTTTGCAGGGATCTTGTAAATTAGCCCCACCTCTAAGTTGTCGAGGTCTTTTTGGATTGTTCTCTGCAAGTCGACCGTAGTCACGATTAAGAAAATCTATGAAGTTAACTAAAAAGAGATTTAAACATTTAGGACGCCTTCATGCCAGCATAAATTGGTGAACCTGAAGACTCGTTCGTATAAAAATATGTTACAACATCATTGATAGTACATATGGAGGTTAGTCGAGTTCTATGGCCTGGGGATTGGCATCCCGTCAAGCTATTTGAGCCTGTAAGTTTTAGAGTGTACTACTTCATCCACCTGATAAGGACCTTTCTAGTTAGGTGACATCTTCCCCTACTCAATGGGCTGTGAAACTTCAGCCCGCCGCAACACCAGATCGTCAGCGTAAAATTTCTTCAGTTTAACTCAGGAGTTGTAATACCTAGCCACTCTCTAATGGTAGACAGCCATTCTCATGGCGGTGCTTTCTCTGCTCTCTTCAATTAAGTCGAGATTAGCCTGTAGTCATACTGAGTTGATATCTTCATTGTACACCTCGACTCTAAGGAAAAGTAGTCCGAACTCGACAGGAATGATCGCCTCAGTCTCGAATGCCAAGTTGAAAGGGGTCTCGCTAGTTGGGAGCCTCTGGGTGGTCCAATAGATCCACAACATATGATAAAGCTCATCGACCCATGATCCTCCAGTCTGATCGATCCTGGCCTTTAAGTCTTGCAGGAGGATTTGGTTGGTCACTTTTACCTCTCCATTCGTCTATGGGTGGCCTATCGAAGTAAAATAATGTTTAATCTAATATTTTTTATAGAACTCACGGAGCTGGATACTGCTGAATTGTCTGTCATTGTCTGTGATCAATATCCTGAGAAGATCGTAGCAGTAGATAATATATTTTCAGATAAAATCCTTCACTTTAGCCTCTGTTATGAGGTCTAGAAGCTCAGCTTCAACTCACTTTGTAAAGTGGTCAATGGCCACGAGGAGGAACTTGCACTGCTCTAATGCAAGAGGAAAGGGGTCAAAAATATCCATCCCCATTGGGCGAACGGTCAAAGAGCGCTAATAGGAGTCAAGGATGCTACCGGCTGATGCTGAATGCTAAAAATTCTTTGACAGCGATCACACTTTTTGACAAACTTATCTACATCTTGCTGCATGGTTGGTCAGTAGTATCTCTGATGGAGAATCTTGTAGGAAAGGGACCTACCCCCCAATGACTCCCACAGATGTCTTCATGAACCTCCCGCAATGCATAATCCACCTCGGACGGATGCAAATATTTCAATAATGGCAGGGAGAAGGACCGTCTGTACAGCTTGTCATCATAGAGGACATAATGGACAGCTTGCTTTCTTACTTTTCAAGCTTTTCTGCAATCAGACAGCAGCTCATCCGACCTTAGATATTTGAGTAGAGAATCAATCCAGTAGGATTCTTCATCAATTTGTTGAATAGCGAGAGGCTTCTTGAGGCTTGAGGTTTTCAACATCTTGAAATAAGCTCCTTCCTCCTAATCAGTGGGTAGCAAAGCTGCCAGCTTTGATAGTGCATCTGCCTTGGCATTGTCCGCTCTGGAGACCTGTTGAATGTTAAGGCTCAAAAAGGTCGAGGTTAAGTCCTTTATTTTTGGAGATATCTTTTCATGTTCTCCTCTCGGACCTTATAGCTGCCCTAAATATGACCAACCACTAATTAGGATTCGCTGAAGACCTTTAGATGCTGGGCCCCTACTTCCCTCACCACTCTGAGGTCAGAAAGTAGAGCTTCATACTCCACCTCATTATTAGAGGTGGGGAAGTCAAAGCGTAAGGCGTATCCCACCACCTTTTCTTTAGGACTGGTTAGGATGAGTCCAGTCCCTGCTCTCATCGCACTTGATGAGCCATCAACATGCAGCAGCCAGAGCTCTGCTAGGTCAGACCTTATGTCCACCTCCTCACTTGTCAAACTTTTACTAGACCCTGAGTTCTCTCCTTTTTTCGAGCTTCCTGCAGCCCTCGAGTCCTCCCCATTTGAAATGGCGCACTCGAGGAGAAATCTGCCAACATTTGGGCCTTGATGGAAGGCCGCAGATGGTATTGCATGTCCAACTCAGCGAGTTCCAAAGATCACTTCGCAATCCATCCCGAGGTATCCAAATGGTGAAGAACGGCTTTAATTGGCTAATCAGTAAATAGCACCATCGAATGAGCTTGGAAATAAGGCCACAACTTCTTCGTCGTGACGATCAATGGAAAAATCAATTTCTCAAGTTTAGAGTATCTGGTCTCTGCATCATAGAGGATCTTACTGGTGTAGTACATAGGCCCTTACACTCATCTTTCTTGCTGAACTAGGACTGAACTGATTGCGACAGGGGAGACAGCGATATAGAGAAACAACTCATCAGGCTGAGGATTCGAGAGTAATGGTGAGAAGCTAAGGTACTACTTCAACTCCTCAAATGCCTTCTGGCACTCAGCAGTCCATTGGAAGTCTCTTGGCTATCTGAGGGTTATAAAGAAGAAGAGACATCTCTCAGCCGATCTGAAGACAAAGCGATTGAGTGAGGCAATCTTACTAGTGAGGCGCTGCACTTCCTCGATAGTCTTCAGTGGCGCCATCTCAAGGACCACCTTGATCTTCTCGAGATTCATCTCGATGCCTCTCCAAAAGATCATGAACCCAAGAAACTTGTCGGTGGTGACTCCGAAAGAAAATTTCACCAGATTCAGTTTTATCTGAAATTGATGGAGAGTATCAAAAGTCTCCTAAAGATCAGCAACATGATCTGAGGCAGCTTGGCTCTTGACAAATATATCATCAACATACGTCTCCATATTGCAACCGAGCTGATCTTTGAAGATTTTATCCACCAACCACTGATAGGAGGTCTTTGCATTCTTCAAGCCAGAGGGCATCATCCGATAACAATAAAGTCCATGATCAGTGACAAAGGTTGTTTTCTCCTCATCTTCAGACACCATCTGGATTTCATTATAATTGACAAAAGCATCCATGAAGCTGAGGAGCTCATGCTCGAAGGTAGCATCCACCAATTGATCGACCTGAGGCAAAGGATAGCTGCCTTTTGGATAGATTTTATTGAGATCGATGAAGTTGATGTACATGCGTCACTTTTCGTTTGTCTTTTTGACCAGCACAATATTGGCTAACCAGTCCGAATACATGACTTTCTTGATAAAACCGACCTTGAGTAGCTTGTCCACCTCCTCAGCTATGGCCTTTTGGTGCTCCGGGGCAAAACTTTGCTTCTTTTGTCTCATCGGACAACAGATTGGATCCACCCTTAGATAATGAGATATAAACTTCAAGTCAATGGTAGGCATATTTGCAGCCGACCAAGTGAAGAGATCTACATTCTTCTACAAAAGAGCTGTTAGCCGGCTTTTGGTTACCTCATCCAGGCACAAGCCGATCTTCAACGTTCGGCTTGGGTTCTCCTTCTCTAGCGGGACATCCAGGAGATCCTTGGTCGGTTGGAGACGTCCTTCAATCAGGTCATCACGGATGTCCAGCCCTATCAGAAGCTTAGGTTTGACCTCTGTCTGGGTCGGTTGGCCCTCTACTCAGAGTTTCGCGGCAAAGCACTCTCGGATCATAGCTTGATTGCCTCAGATCTGTCTTACTCCATTCCTGACCAAAAACTTCACCATTAGGTGGTAGCTTGATGCGATAGCTTTTAGAGTCCACAAGCTCGGATGATCGAGGATTGTGTTGTAGGCTAAGGGGAGCTTAACCATCAAGAAGTTAACTTGAATTATCATTTGCTGGGGTAGAGTGCCCAATGGTGAGAGGTAACTTGATCATTCCCTCCGGGATCACCGAGCGTCTGAAAAAACCCTGGATTGGGGTGTCGAATCTACTCAGCTGGTCAGGTGTGAATTCCATCCAGGTGAAGATAGTAAAGTACAAGATATCTATCAAGCTTTCATTATTAATACAAATATGATGTACATTGAAATCAACGATATTTGCTGTTACAATCACCGCATCATTGTGCAGGGCTAGGACATCCTCTGCATCATGCTCGGTAAAAATGATAGCCTCCTCCTACTCATCCTCAAGCCTCAGTCTTTTCACCTCTAGGGGTGCCGACGATCCAAATGACCCCCCAGTGATCATATGGATCTCTCCGCAGATGGGTTGCTCTTCTTTCACCGCCTGTCCCCCCACTTGTTGTCTCTCTTGCTGCACTGGTGCTACCTACAGCTGAGGCAAAGAAAATAGTTGTTGAGATAAAAGAGGTGGCTGTTGAACTCTCGGGGGTTAACATTGAGGAGCCACTCTCTGAACAAAATGATTCAGCCTCCTCTAACTAACGTGCCTCTCAATCTTATCGCAAAGCTGGTGGCAATCTTCAGTATCGTGATCATGATCACAATGGTAAAAACAATACTTATTGGGGTCATGATGGCGCTTTGGCTTCATCCACATCTGTGGAGACTCAGACAGCTCAAGCCATATCTGCATCAACACCCCACTTCGGAGAACAGTCAGAGGTGTGCAGTTATTGTAACGCCTAGGAGGTGAGGGCTGTCTAACCCTCCTTGGAGGACTTTGGGATCAATGGTTTTGACTCTCTTTTTTCTGTCTCTGGAATGAGGTCGAGAGCACTGGCAGGTTCTCTCCTCTCACTTTGGGGAGCGCTTCTTATTTAACCTTGCCGCAATAGAACTGGTAGGGGGATCATCAGCAAAAGCTTCATACTTCTCTATACGGACAAGCATATCTGAAAAATCTCAGGGATAAGTCTTGATCAATGACTTTTTCAAATCTTTCTTCAGTAAGCCACTCATCATCGTGGCCATCACGATCGACTGGTCCATATCGAGGATCTCCAGGGTCACTGTATTGAATCTATTCACAAAAGCGCAGATCGACTCACTCTCCTTTTGTTTGATGGTATAGAGGTAGTCGGACCACTTCTGCCATCATCGACTGCTAACAAAGTGGTCGACAAAAGATCGATATAAGTCTTCGAAAGAATGGATGGAGGCTGGCTTCAAGCTTGAATACAATTGCCGAGCGGCCTCCTTAAGGATCGGAGGGAACACCTGATAGAGGATTGCGTCTGATGCTCCCTAGAGGAGCATTGCTACCTTAAAGATCTCCAGATGATCGAGGAGATCGGTAGTCCCATCGTAAATCTTCTACTGAGGCAATTTGGAGTGCAGGAGGAGCGACTCCTGCATGATCCTCAAGACGAAGGGTGGCTTGCTATTGAACCCCTCGTAAAGCAGCATCGAGGAATTACTATTGTTGAGAGCATTTTCTATCTTCTTGTCTAATTGTTGGCTGAGTGCCTGGTACCACCTTTCAATGTCGACATCTCGGATGGTGCAGGCCTCAAAGCGTAGAGAAGAGTGGCGACCAGGATTGAATCATGCCCTGATCATGGATTTGAGATCATCGCCTGGCTGGTTGTTGGGCCCTAGGGTGGCTCTGATGAGTCAGCCTCCTCTCCAAACTTCAAGGAGGTGCCTGCGGCTCTGACTGAAACAACGGCTGTGGAGTCGAGTTCAGAACAAGATTTTGTGGGGGCGCCATCATGGGAGGCATGGGTGGCGCCATCGAGGAAACTACAGGTTGGGTGCAGAGGCAGCCTGAGTAGGCTACGATGCCATCTGAAGGGGCGCAAGAAAAGTTTGGACCACCTAAACTACAGTCGTTAGATTCTAGACTTACTGAAAAAGCTGGTTGAACTGGTCAGTCGTGATCGGCACTGGCTGGGTCGACTGGGCTGGTGGTCGAACCTCCGATGTCATTGGCTGCACTTGGTTGTTGCCATGGCCTACCGCCTGATGGGAGGTGATGGTGTTGGAGAGTTAGAAAGATATTCGTCTAGAAGCTATGATGCGAGTGTTGGCCCTTCCTCTATTTGTTGCTGCAGAAATCGATCAAGGTCAGAGAGAGGGTGACTGAGCCTCTTGCAGGGGTGCTAGCACTAAAGTAACCTGCAAAATAAATTCAAATCGGAGATTGTGACTACGACAAGGATCCTACGATGCTCAAGTCAAAAATACAGAGAATAATGAGCAGCGACGAGTTCTCTGATAGGATTGTCTAGACTTACCTCCGATACTTGAGGCTTCGATTGTTTATATAGAAGGCTATCGAATAGCTGGTTGTACAGCTGTGAGATCGTATGATCTAGAGATTACAGAGCCGTTGGACATGCCATTATTGATGAGATAATCCAGCTCTTAATCACTCCTACGAGATCAAGAGAGTCAGTTACGCTAGAACCTATTCATTCGGGGTGAACAGATGTTGTGCACATCAAGAAAATAAGTCGATCGAGGCAATAGGGGCAGCTTATATGCTAAACGAACTGTGCAGGCACCTTAGCTCTATATAATGGTTGGCAGCCGTGGTGGCAGCTCGAAAACTTGAAATACCCTACTGATCCAAAGTGCTCACAGTGACCACCATAATAGAAGGCTATCCCATGGACTCCAGAATCTTGCCGATGGACGTAAACGGACAATAATATCAGGCATAAAAGTTTTTCGAAATACCAGTTTAAGTCAATCTCAAATATACCTCAGGTCGGTCATGATTAAGATCAAACTGGATTGAGGCTACCTGTACGTCAAATTCAATCAATGCAAAATTTTTTCATCCATATCATATGCCCCCTACTCTCGAATCCATACTAGAATTGATCGGATGAAGTGAGTATGCTAGGTTGGTTTATCTGGTTTTACAAAGGACACGCCTTATACCTTTATTCCATACATGAAGTGCCATCCCCAACTTTTCACGCTAGTCGAAGCATCATGTCACGTAATTGCTCTTAGCAAGGGATCAGTGTGGATTGTTGGACGATCGCCAGGTGTCGGGCATCAATCGGGGCTAGCCGAATCATTATGCCACTTGTGCCATCCAAGGGCTTAATAAATGAGCTATCCAAGGAGGGTCGGTTCGATCAATCGGATGGTGCGGAGTGTGGATCATCCAACGAGATTGACCAAACTGACATCCAATTCGATCATCTAAGGTTTTTATAAATAATGGCTGGCTCCTTTTGTTTTCATCTTTACCTTTTATTGTTCTTGTGTTCTAAGGCAGCGGTAGTTTCTAGTGGAGATTTGAAGTTTTTCGATAATTTTTTGATTGTCTCCCACAATTTGAGTAGTTTTAGATCGATCCTGATAGCATCCCCAGTTCCCATTCTTCCTTTTCTTTTCGACCTTCTTCTCTTCCTTGTCTTCATATTCCTACCCTTCTTGTCTACATTCTTTCTTTTCTTTGTTTTATTCTTTTTAGGATGGGTAAATCGAAAAACTCAATAGGAAGTTGGTCCTTCGGTTCTTTTTCTTGGAGTACAATCTCCAAGAGCCCAACACTGGGCACAAAGCCTAAGAGGAGGCCTTTGTGCCCAGGCATTTTCAATCGGTGTTGGGCTCATATGACTTGAAACTGATCTGAGATCAAATCTAGATCTCATTCGAGTACCATTTGAAACTTTTGAGGTCAAGTGGTCGGATTTGCGATCCTCTCCCAGGTTGACTCATTTTACGAGGAAGCTTTCTAGGTTGGACTTAGGCTTCGCTTCATTCTTTCATTGTACAGCTTTTTAAATTTCTTGATATGTCCTTGAGTTCGATAGTATCGAACTCATGGCGCTTCATCTGTGACTTTATAGCCATTTATTTTCTAACCAAAGTTCGATCATCTGTTATCCTTTTTAAGATATTTTTACCATCAAGAGGCATTCCTATGCAGATGATTAGTAGTACATTTCTCCTTGGAGAGGAGTCACTCCTTTAATCGGAGGCACACCTTCCTCCATCCGTAGTTAGAAGAAGAGGTTTCTTTCATCTCTTGCCCTTCGATTGAGGATTGAAAATTCCACTTTTGGGGCCGACCTAAGAGATTAGCCCTCCGAGCTCCTACTATAAGAGATGAAGAATTTCGATGCTTCAAGATATTAAGTGGATACAAAGTCCTGCCATTAAAGAAGCTGCTATCGGAGCAGACGCTCTTCAACATCAGACTTAGTCAAGCCGACCCTCGAGGTGAATATCAATTTTTTCTAGTTAATTTTTTTTTTGAAACCAGCTTACCTCGATTCGGTGTAGATATGAGGTCGGAAGAGATCGAAAAATCAAAGAAGGCATCTCAGAAGAGGAAGAAGACCTCGGATGCTCTCGAAGTTCAGCAGAAGCAGCAACGGACGATCGATGCTTCTGAGAGTAGGGCTGATCCTGATCGAGCATCGAGACAATAGGTCGAGGGGAGCTTATCGGTTCTAACCTAGGTAGTTCTTGCCTCCCCCGTTTAGGCTCATGCATCGAAGGCCAAATTGCCACCCTCATCTTCATTGCCTATCCCCCAAGAGAGAGGGTGGTCATACCAATCCTCCTCCCAAGCTGAATTTGTTAGTTCAGAACCAACCCCTGCTTCGATTAAGTAGGGGCTGCTTATTCCTTCAGTCTACCTTTCTGACTATGCCCTGGAGAATTAGAGGGTCACCGTGATTTAGTTCCTAGACTTCTTCCAAAAGATGCTAAGAACCTAGAGGCAGTGGGCTTTGGTGCTTAGCAGAAGGATGGGTTGATTCACTAATCTGAGTAAGCTTCGATCTCTTCTTATAATATGCATATATACATATATATTTTTGCCCATTCTTCGAACTAACCAATCTTTTCCCTTGTTTTATAGCTTAGCCATTAATTATCTGACAATTTTTACTAATTCGGCAAAGTCCGCAAGGTCAGATGCTGTGGAAGCTCTTCTTAAAGCTAAGGTGGCAATGAAGATAGCTTTCGAAATAAAGGAGGCTGCACAGAAAGCTCAATCTGAGGTGGAGGAGACTTGGGCCAAAGGCATCCAAAGGAGGCACTAGAGAAAGTTAAGGTAGAGCTTGCCTCGAAGAAAAAAAATATCGAGCGGCTCAAGAGAAGGTCACCAAGGCCGAGAAGAAGGTTGAGGGCCAAGCAGTCGAGGTGGCTCATCGAGTGGTGAAGACTTTCCATGCCTCAAAGAAATTCTTCGAGGAAAAAGCCAACTTTGCTATAGAAGCTTTCACTATTAGATAGGAGGTATGTCGATAAAAGGTGACCAATCATTTTTTTGAGCTAGACCTATCTTTTTTGGAAGAGGAAGACCATGAGGCTACCAAAGACCAACCTCAATTGGAGCCCATGCTACCAAAGAGATTGCTGATGCTGTCGCCAATGCAATCACAGAGCCCCTAGTCACACATGGGCCTGAGGTTGCTGTCAATGGCTCTGCCAATGCTTGATTCTTGTATATCTTTCTTTTTTGATTGCAATGAAGAACTTTATAATGAAAATCTTTTGTTAATGAAAAGATTTATTTTTCTTGTTCAGAATCTTTTTTTCCTTTGGTGCTTCATCTCTGTTGCTCCTAGATTGATTTTGATGATTACAAAGCAGATTGAAGGGATACAAACAATTGAAAAAGTCCTTATGCTCTTCAAGGGCAAAATCGTAATTTTGCTAAAATCCTGATTTGATAGTACCACTTGGTAGAACAAATGATTTGAAATCTATTGGTGAAAATTTCATTGTGTTTGGACTTATACTTTTGAAGTTATGAAGGTTTGAAGTGCATGAGTCGACTCATGAGTCAACTCATGGCACTATGAGCTGAATGGCACGCAAAAAATTCCCATGGCACACTGGATTTTTGGCTTGGCACGACCTGTGAGTCGACTCATGAGTCGACCCACAAGGCATGAGTCGACTCATGAGTCGACCCCTGCTGATTTGAGCCGAAAAATTCAGAAATCAGATCTTCTGGTCTGTTGCAACAGAAGTCGACTCATGAGTCGACTCCTGAAGCATGAGTCGACTCATGAGTCGACCCCTGCGACGGGAAATGTCAGCAACGGCTATTTTTTTGCCCGTTTTAATTGCCATTTATGCTTCCTAAAAATCCTCTAACGGCTCTTTATCTGCCTAAATTGTTTTCTCTTGCTTCTAATGCTACAAAATGCTTTATTGATAAAAGAAATTGCAGATTAAATAGCGGATCAAACGTGAAATCAAATGTGAAGAGAAAAGAGAGGAAAAAGAGAAGAACAGAAGAGAGGATCCGAAATTTGCAAGAAAAAGCCTGAGATCAACGAAATATCCATAGAGAAAAAGAGAGAGGATCCACAATATACCAGAGAGATTGTGAAAGAGAAAAGGAAGATCTTTCAAGGAGAGAATTCTTCACGCCTATCGTTTCAACCTTGATCTAGAGATCGTTCAAAGCTTTCAAGAGATCTTCAATCAACAATCAACCTCTTCTCAAGCGTTCAACCGTTCATTCATCTTGAGAAAATCTGAAAAAGGGGTTCTTCATTTGAGTAAAGCTTTTATTGTTATATTTGCTCATTTAAGGAGCTGTTTTTGTATTCATCTGTGCTCTAAATATTCTTACTCTTTGTGAGTTTTTGCTCTTGTTTTTGGAGGATTTCCAAAACAAGGAAAGGTTGATCCGAACCTGAAATCGGAGTGTTTTGGGTTGGCTTGTACCCGGGAAACAAGTGTTCTAGCTTGGGATAGCTAGGGTCGGAGTTTCCGACGTCTGTATTCTAGCTTGGGATAGCTAGTGTCGGAGTTTCCGACGTTTTGTATTCGGGTTGAATACAAAGGATAGTGGATTGAAATTCCCAAGTGGGATCTTGGGGAGTGGATGTAGGTGCAAGGTTAGCACCGAACCACTATAAATCCTTGTGTTTGTGGTGTGCTTTATCGCTTTATCTTATTTCTTTATTATATCCTTGCAATACTGCTTTAGTAATTAATATTGATTTAAAGCCATTGTTTGTTCTTCATAAGTATCTGTTGGGCTTAAAATTTTTAGAAACCCAATTCACCCCCCCTCTTGGGTTGCATAGCTGGGCAACAAGTGGTATCAAAGCCAGTGCTCTAGCCCTTCTTTGATCTAACAATCAAAGAGCCAAAGATCTATGGCAACCCATGTTGGAACTTCTCTAGCTGAGGGGCAATCAACAAACCGACCTCCACTTTTCAATGGGTCTAATTACATCTATTGGAAAGCTCGGATGAAGATTTTCATACAAGCACTCGACTATGATATGTGGAGTATCATAGTGAATGGTCCTCACACACCCACCAAGATTATAGATGGTGAGGAGTCAACCAAACCGAGAAAGAATGGGATGAGGTTGACAAGAAATTGGCACAATTAAATGCCAAAGCTATGAATGTTCTTTATTGTGCACTAGATGCTAGTGAATTTAATCGCATTTCTACTTGTGCATCTGCTAAAGAAATATGGAATAGGTTAGAAGTCACCATGAGGGAACAAATCAAGTAAAAGAGTCTAAAATAAACATGCTTGTACATAAATATGAATTGTTCAAAATAGAGCATGATGAGTCCATAACTGCTATGTTTACTCGTTTTGCTGATATAATCAATGGTTTAAAGAGTCTTGGCAAATCTTATACTAACAGTGAACTTGTAAGGAAGATTCTCAGGTCACTGCCAAGAACTTGGGAAGCCAAGGTGACTGCCATCCAAGAAGCAAAGGACTTGAACACTCTACCTCTAGAAGAGCTTCTTGGATCCTTGATGACTCATGAACTTAGCATGATGCAACATCAAGAGGATGAAATCAAAAAGAAAAGAACCATTGCCCTCAAATCCACAACTTCACCTGACTATGAAACAGATGACTCTGAAGATGAAGATCAGGATGAGGAGATGGCTCTCATCACCCGGAAATTCAAGAAGTTTCTAAGAAAAAGGAAACAGGGGATGAGAAAGAAATTACAAAAGGGATCAAAGCATAGAAAAGGAGAAAGATCAAACCCTATATGCTACGAGTGCAAGAAGCCAGGACATTTCAGATCCGAATGTCCTCAATTGAAGAAAGGTCCAAAGAAATTCAAAAAGAAGGCAATGATGGCGACCTGGAGTGCGAGTGATGACTCAAGCTCCGACGAGGAAACCTCAACCGAACAAGCCAATCTGTGCCTGATGGCACATGAAAATGAGGTAACTTCTGAATCCACTAGTGAATTTACTTTTGAAGAATTGCATGAAGCTTTCTATGATTCAATTGATGAATTAAAGAAACTAGGGAAGAAAAACAAAGAGTTGAAATTGAAAAATCAGTCCTTAGTGAAACAAGCTGAAATTCTTTCAATTGAAAAATTCACATTGATTCAAGAAAATCAAAACTTTAAGGATGAAATTAACAGACTGAAATCTATAGTAGATAAGTTCACCTTAAGTTCAAACAAGCTAAATATGATCCTTGATAATCAGAAAGCTATATATGATAAGGCTGGACTTGGTTATAAACCCCTGAAGAAACAAAAATTTTTGAAGGATATTTATGCAAATTATTCAAGCAAAAAGCCTACAAATATTACTTGTTTTAAATGTGGAAGAATAGGACATAAATCATACACATGTCTTATTAACAAATATGCAAACACAAAGAAAATATGGGTTCCAAAAGGAACCATTCTGACTAACCTGAAAGGACCCAAGAAAGCTTGGGTACCTAAGACAGAAACTTGATCTGTGCTTGCAGGTGTGTCTAGCATCCCAAGAAGGAAACAGGAAATGGTATCTTGACAGTGGATGCTCGAGACACATGACTGGTGATGAATCACAATTCATCACGCTTGATGCTAAGGATGGAGGGATGGTCACCTTTGGAGATAATGGCAAAGGAAAGATCATCGGGATAGGTAACATTGGTATCACTCCCTCCAAATACATTGAGAATGTTTTACTAGTTAAAGGTTTAAAGCATAACTTACTTAGCATCAGTCAATTTTGTGATAAAGGAAACAAAGTCATTTTTGAATCTTCATAATTAAATCAAATCCTTTTAAATCTAAAAATTAGCATGTTCTAAAATTAGAATGATTAAAAATTTACATCAAACTGATATAAGGTTGTCCTGATATAGGGTTTACCCCCTATACTGTAAAGGTTGTCCTAGTTTGATGTGAATCGATTTTTGAAAAGATATTTTTAAAATATTTTAATTATTTTTTAGATATATATTTGATATGTGTAAATTTAGTTTAGATCTGAAATTTGATGTATATGTGATGCATTTTTATTTAGATCTGAAACTACATATATTTGATATATGAATCATCTGTTTGCATTGTGACTAGTCCTATCAACGATGGCATTAAATTTATAGGACATAGGCATGGCAATATTTATTTGGAAGACTTGAATGATTTAACTAAATTAGATAATTTTTAAAGAAAACCCCCTATGAACTTTGGAAAGAAAGAAAATCAAATATTGCATATTTTCATGTTTTTGGTTGTCGATGTTTTGTATTAAATAATGGCAAAGAAAAACTTGGTAAATTTGATGCAAAATCAGATGAAGCAATCCTTCTAGGTTACTCCTCCACTAGTAAAGCATTTAGAGTGTTCAACAAAAGAACCTTAGTAGTTGAGGAGTCCATACATGTTGTCTTTGATGAATCTAACGATCTTCCTTCAAGAAGAATGAGGGTGTTGATGATGCAGATCCACTAATAGAAGGTATGAAGGAGATCACTCTGAAAGATTCAGCAACTTCAGAAGACAAGGATCAAGAAGATGAACAAAATGAGAAAGGTGAAGAAATTCAAGAACAACCTCAAGGTACAAATGACTTACCCAAGGAATGGAGGTATGTTCACAACCACCCTAAGGAATTAATTATCGGTGATCCTATGCATGGGGTAAAAACACGTTCTTCACTTAGAGATGTACTTAATCATTGTGCTTTTGTATCTCAACTTGAACCTAAAACTTTTGAAGAAGCTGAAAATGATCATAACTGGATTAATGCTATGCAAGAAGAACTCAGTCAATTTGAAAGAAATAATGTTTGGACCTTAGTGAAAAGACCTAAAGATTATTCAATAATTGGCACAAAATGGGTCTTTAGAAACAAGTTAGATGAGCATGGAAATGTAATTAGAAATAAAGCAAGACTGGTTGCTAAGGGATATAATCAAGAAGAAGGAATTGATTTTGATGAAACCTTTGCACCTGTTGCTAGATTAGAAGCCATTAGACTTCTACTTGCTTATGCTTGCTTTATGAAATTCAAACTATTTCAAATGGATGTTAAAAGTGCATTTTTAAATGGATATATTTCTGAAGAAGTATATGTAGAACAACCCCCAGGATTTGAAAATCATGCTTTTCCCAATCATGTCTTCAGATTAAATAAAGCTTTATATGGTCTAAAACAAGCACCTAGAGCATGGTATGAAAGGCTAAGCAAATTTCTACTAAATAATGGTTTCTCAAGAGGCAATGTAGACACAACCTATTTATTAGAAGAAACCAAAATGATATGCTAATTATACAAATTTATGTTGATGACATAATTTTTGGGTCTACTAATGAATCCCTTTGTCAAGACTTTGCTAAGCTTATGCAGGGAGAGTTCGAGATGAGCATGATGGGAGAACTCACTTTCTTTTTCGGACTCCAAATCAAACAATCAAAAGAGGGAATCTCCATCACCCAAAGCAAGTACACCAAGGAACTACTCAAAAGATTTGGAATGGAGAACTGCAAACCAATTGGCACACCAATGAGTCCCTCATGTAAGCTTGACAAGGATGATGAAGGTAAAAGCGTAGACTTAAAATACTTTAGAGGTATGATTGGCTCATTATTATATTTAACTGCAAGTAGGCCGGATATCATGTTTAGTGTTTGCTTATGTGCAAGATATCAATCTAATCCTAAGGAATCTCATTTGAATGCTGTTAAAAGAATCCTTAGATACTTAAATGGTACACAAACTATAGGGTTATGGTACTCTAAGGACTCACAAATTAATTTGTTAGGATATTCTGATGCTGATTTTGCTGAATGTAAATTAGATAGAAAAAGTACAAGTGGAACTTGCCAATTTCTTGGAGTAAATCTAATCTCATGGTTTAGCAAGAAACAAAATTCGGTGGCACTGTCTACGGCTGAGGCCGAATACATTACAGCCGGAAGTTGTTGTGCTCAAATCTTGTGGATTAAGCAACAACTCGAAGATTTTGAAATCAAACTTAATGAAACACCAATAAGATGTGACAATACAAGTGCCATAAATCTATCTAAAAATCCAATACAACACTCAAGATCTAAATATATTGAAATAAGACATCATTTTATAAGAGAACATGTTCAAAACAAAAATATAATTCTTGAATATGTTTGCACTGAAAATCAATTAGCTGATATCTTTACAAAGGCCCTTAGTGAGGAAAGATTCTGTGAAATTAGGAGAAATCTAGGAATTCTAGATCCATTTGTCTGAAATTTCTCAATTTCCAAAGAATAGATGTCAAAAACTCTTAAAGCTCAATTTTCAACATCTATCCTGGTCCCAAAAGCTCAGGTTTATCTCTCTAAAAACTTATCATTGAGCAAAATTCTTTCTCCCAAAATTTTGAATTTTTCTGGAATTTATTTGTATTTTTTCCTGATTTTTTGAACTTCATGAGTCGACCCCCATGAGTCGACTCAATGGCAAACTTGTAAATCTCACCAACTTCCATCGGGTTCATTGTTTTTAAAACGGGAAACCTTGTTTATGAGACGACTCATCTTCTCGTCGTCTTCCTTCCGAAAGCCGTCCTCTCCAACTCTTTTTGCTCCAAATCCAAGGATCAATTCTGAGGCAATTCTCCCTCCTCCTCTCCACCAAAAATCGCCTCCTTGAAAAGGATTTTTCTGTGCTTTCTCGCAGTGTTAGGCACGGGTGGAACGTGCCCTAGAACTTCACCGTTCATTCAAAATCCACTTCTTTTCTCCACCAAAATTCTTCTTTACTCTTTTGTGATCCCTCCTCCACTGAATTCAAGTCTTCTTGTCTGCTACCTTATTGGATATGGCTCCAAAGATGAAACTTCCCCAAAGAAGGAAATCAATCCGAGAGCCTGAGGAAATTGTCCGAAAGAAAAGGCATGCTCAGTCCTCCACTGTTCCCAATCCAGTTTCAGTACCTGCTCAAGGTCCCTCTCAACCCTCCATAAGCCCCAGTGTAAATCTTCTTTCTGATAGAAAAGTAGAAACCGGAAAAAATATAGATTTTCGGTTCTTTGAGAAAGAAGGCTTTACTTTTGCTACCAAGATCAAAAATCAAGGATGGGAACTTTATTGCTCTCTTAAGGAAGTCACCTATGTTGATCTAGTCAGAGAGTTCTACCAGAACCTAAATTATGGAAACGGGTCAGTGATTTCAACTGTAAAGGGGATTGACATCTGTTTGGATTCTAGGATATTGGGAGAGATACTTCAGTTGCCTAGTGAAGGATACTCATATATGGAACTCCCAATTAAAGAAGAAGGGATCAGAATTATCTTAGGAGAAGATTTTTCAGGAAGTTTAAACAAATTGGAAGCAAAGCTACTGTCCATTGAGATGAGGGTCCTGCATCAGATTGTGACAAAACTATTCTTTCCTAGGAGTGGTAGACATGACTTACTATCTGGCAGAGATGTATGTGTCATGTTTCATATCATCACTTAGACCCCCCTAAACCTCCCTACACTTATGATAGAGGCCATGAGAGAAACTTTGAACAGATCCAAGGCACACTTGCCTTATGGTATGGCCCTTACTAGAGTTTTTAGGAGGTTTGGAGTTAGCTGTGAGGGGGAGACACCTACCAAGCTCTCACATGTGGACACTTTCAACCAACACAGCCTACACCGAATGGGAATTACAAAGACTGTTGGTGGTTGGATCAAGGGCTCTGAAGAAAGAGCTGAGGAGAGAGCTGAGGAAAGAGCTGAAGACAGAACTGAAGGCAGAGTAGAAGAAGAAGGTCCATCTTCTCCTGTACATAATTTCAGGGCAGCTTCACCAGATACCCAGTTCATTCATGATACTGAGGCTGGCCCTTCTGAGTTTACTAGGATTCTCACACCAGTGTATCAGCCAGAGAGCAGAGCACCTCATTCAGAGTTCAGACTGGCTGACGATC